>NW_015389245.1:82538-88105 GCF_001527695.2 Protobothrops mucrosquamatus
CCTCACATCCACAAAATTATTAACTTTATTCTGGGGGAGAGAAATGAAAGTTTATATAAATTCATTTCACATTTTAAGAGGTCTGCAGTATTGCAAAGTTGTGATTGAGAGGTTATGTTGGGGGAGGGGGGCGATGACAACTTCCTCATTGGCTCAAGGGGGCGATTCGTTCAAAAAGGTTAAGAACCACTGGTTTAAACGAAAGCTTTTAGTACAACTACTTCTTCATCAGTACAAATACTACTTCACTACTTCTCCATATATTTTTTTTTCTTTACTCTTTACAGCATTAGATCCAATCATGACCTTACTATAGACAGTCTGCTGCCTGAAGCAAGAGGCTGACCAAATGGCATGCAGCAAAAAAAGAAAGGGCTCTCGAACTGCAGATGTGGCAGCCATGTTCTCGCTCAGATTGCTGCCTTGGGGCCGACTGTGCCGTTGGTCCAGCCCATTCCTGCAATTCCTGGTCTTGAGTGTTGTGACATTTGGCGTGATCGCTCCGTTCACTTGCCGAGAGCTCCTGCATTCTTATTTCTACGTGCGCGGTTGGTACCTGAACTCGATGACCCAGCATTTTTTAAAGCAGAGCCAAGAGGAGGGTTTGAGTGCTCTCCGTTACTTTGAGCGACTGCAGAATACATCAGAGAAGTTGACCAAAGAGGCCTTGCAGCCATGGTTGCTGATTGCCATCGTTACTGTTCAAAGGCACCCGGAATTCCACTATGTCCTTCAGGTAGCAGCCCGCTTCCACCGCCTGCTCCAGGAATGTGGCCCTCCTTGCCAGCACCACCAGCTCTTATTCTGTAATGTGGAAACAGATCCCAACAACCACCGGGATGCTAAGCTGCTTGCCACTTTCTTTGCTGTGGTGAACCACTACAGTGGTCAGGAAAATTTGGACCTCTTTCCAAACCGTTTTGAGAAGGAGAAGCAAGATTACACCTACTGCCTTGAGAAATCACTTCAGCTCTATAAACCAGAATATGTCCTGCTGGTGGAAGATGATACCCTACCAGAAGAGGAATTCTTTCCCGTCCTCCATCACTTGTTACAGACACGATTCTCAAAGCCCCACCTCCGAGATGCCCTTTATATCAAACTGTACCATCCAGAGAGACTTCAACATTACATCAACCCAGAACCTATGAGGATCCTGGAATGGCTGGGATTAGGCCTGTTTTCAGGATCCTTCTTGGGCTTTGTCTACTCCTGGGCATCCAGCCGCTCCAGCCTTAGTTGGTCCATCATGTTGTTTTTCGCCCTATACAGCATGCTGCTAGTAGAGCTGGTTGGGCGCCACTACCTTTTGGAGCTTCGACGCCTGGCGCCCTCCTTCTACAACGTTGTGCCTGTGACCGAATGCTGCACTCCGGCCATGGTGTTCTCTGCCCCCTCAGCACACCGTGTATTGGGCTACATGAAAGAAGTTCAGTGTCGCCTAGGTTTTGCCAAAGATACTGCACTTTATTCACTGCTGCGTACCAAGGGCGAGCACGCATTTGCGGTTGAGCCCAACCTGGTGAGACATGTGGGGATGTTTTCAACTCTCAGGATGAATGAAAACCCAGAGCTGCTTTGACTTTCTCCGTATTTCCCAAGGGTTGAACCAGACGAGCAAAAGCTTGACACGAGATATTTACTGAGCTTTGCTGAGCTAAGTCATCCCCAGTTGCAAGCCGGGGATTGAATCAAATCAATTGATTACAGTCACTGTTGTTCTGGAAATAAGCATGGGATTCAGTTTTCCAGCATTCTATTTTAAATATATATATATATATATATATATATCTTAAATCAGCATTCCCCACACGATGCCCTGCCATTGTGAGGTAGTAATTCCAAAAACCCCAGCCAATGTAGCTGGTAGTAGTGCTGGCTATGAATTCTAGGTTGTGAAAGTTAGCTCTGATCTCTATCTTACAGATAAGAAGAGTTTCTAAGTTTGGTAGAAATACCAGAGACGGTGCTTTAAATTTACTGTATCAACTTATAAATTATTTTAAATGGTTCTTTCCCATAATCATGAAGCATTAACTGAAAAGAGAAACTATTTTTTTTTAAGTAGTCTATGTTTTCTGAGCTGATGCCTTTGAGATAACATTGGCTGCAAAATTGCTAACACTGCCCCTTCGGTCTTCTGGAGGCTTGCAGTCCTAACAGATCGAAAGGATGCCAGCTTGGAAAAGACTGGTCTCCATTCAAAGACAAATGATCATTTTCAGTGAAGGTGTTAGGGCTGTGAATGTCTTAATGTTTACTGCTTTCTTGTTTCAAATCTTTCATCTCTGCCACTTCTGCCTGAGCCATTTAAGGGTGCTTTGGTGCATATATCTCCTGAGTATCTTGAAGAGCCCTTGCAAATGGCAAACTCTCCTTTGCATGTAGAAATTTTTAAGTTAGGAACCAGGTAAGGACGCTCAATTTGAAGCGTCCAAAACGGCTGGAGGTAGCTGAATTGTGCGACATCCTAAATCTGAGTTCTGTTGGAGTTGGCAGGGCTGAGAAAATGAAAAAGCCCATTAGATTCAATGAAAAGTCTAATGATGCTAATATTGTGGACGTAACCGTAGCTGCAGAAGGTTTGTTGTGCTAAAGTGTGGCTCTTCCTTGCCCTATCTATTCTTGTCTCCTATATTAGTTACCCTGCTGATATGTCTTAGCCAAAGGCTCAGATCACTCCATTAACAGGTTTCTGGTATCAGCCTATAACCAGAAAAATCTAATCCTAAAATCTTCCATCTCTGAATTAGAATTGCCCTGTCAATTGCCAGCTAATTTTTGTCTTACCGGTTTCTTAACCATTTCTTTTCCATTTTGTTTTCCCAAGACAGGAAGCCCTGGAAATATTTCCTACAGCTGCCCATCCCAATCCCTTGCTTTCTTTTGAAATGTACTGATGGTATTTAAAAATCAAATGCACACCATTCAAAACCACTGTAAAGGAAATGTAACATTCTCACTTTTCTTTATTTCTTCTGCATTTGCTACCTCCTACTTCACGTATTATTCATACTGTTCCTTGTCAATGGGCTTATTTAAAAATACAAGTGCCTTATTTAGATGATACATAAACACTTTTATAGAGAAGCATTTTCATCCTTTTCTTCCTCCTCCTCTTCCTCCTTCTCTAACTCTGGGAATCTGTGAGAAGGGCAATGCTTTTTCCAGCCTACTTGGGGGGAAAAACTTGAACCTAGAAATGTATATTTATTTTCATGAGAATTCAACTCTAATGAATTAAAAAAATAAATAATAAACTATCCTCTGTATAGGGGTCTAGGAACAGTTGCTGTATTATTCCAATGTTCTGACTATTGCAGTGCCTTCAGTTTAGAAAATGAAGACAAAATGATAATAGGCAGGGGTTTCTAGGAGCATCCATGTAGAATAAAAACAATTCATACTCCAAAAATATCTTTGGGGGAATCTAGTCAATAGTAGTAACTGCCAACACATTACTAGGCTGCATTAACAAAGGGATAGAATCAAGATCACGTGAAGTGTTAATACCACTTTACAATGCCTTGTTAAGGACACACTTGGAATACTGCATCCAGTTTTGGTCACCACAATGTAAAAAAGATGTTGAGAATCTAGAAAGAGTGCAGAGAAGAGCAACAAAGATGATCAGGGGACTCGAGGCTAAAACAAAGAATGGTTGCTGGAATTGAGTATGTCGGGTTTAATGAAAAGGACTAGGGGTGACATGAAACCAATGTTCCAATATCTCAGGGGTTGCCACCAAAAGAGGGAGTCAAGCTATTCTCCAAAGCACGTGAAGGCAGGATAAAAAGCAACGGATGGAAACTAATCAAGGAGAGAAGCAACCTAGAACTAAGGAGAAATTTCCTGACAGAACAATCAGTGGAACAACTTGCCTCCAGAAGTTGTGAATGTTCCAACAATGGAAGTTTTTAAGAAGAGACTGGACAGCCATTTGTCTGAAATGGTAGAGGGTTTCCTGCCTGAGCAGGGGGTTGGGCTAGAAGACCTCCAAGGTCCCTTCCAACTCTGTTATTCTGTTCTATTCCTATTCCATTCTGTTCTACTCTACTCTACTCTACTCTACTCTACTCTATAGTATTACACAGCATGGCTAAGTAATACCCCTGATCAAAATCTATTTAGTTGTTTATTTCTTGATTGATTGAATTTCTATGCCACCCATCTCACTAATACAATGACTCTGTATTAGTTATTTGATAATGGAAGTTTTTTAGTTTCTGATTGTTTGACCCTCATGAGCTTTTGCCAGGGCTTTGCTCCCGAGCACCCTGCCTATTAATCCCTACATATTGAAGTGGATAAAGGTTGACAGGCAAGTTACTGAGTCCTTTGGACAGCAAAAGGGCACAACCTATCAAGTCAGCCCTACAGACCCAGGACACAGAAAATGGGTAGAGACTGAGCAGCAGCATATGCTTGGCAGAGCATCTTTGCTAATGATAGTGTATGCCACCCTGGGCAATACAGACAGAAAGCAGCCAACAAAAGCTGGGAAGATCCCACCCTCTAATGTATGATCAGCTCATTTAGTGCTAAAGTACCACAAACTAGGCAAATAGCAAGGGGTTAATTGGGAGAAAATACAGTGCACCACCTCAGTTTTAGTTCAGTTTTGTGCTTTGGGATTGGGATGAATGGAAGGTTGTATCATGTGGTGTAGTGTTCTTCAAGAATGATTGGCGAGGCATCCTTGAGTCAAAATTAGATACCAGTATGTAGATTGTACCTGTAGCCTAAATTCTAGGCAGTTGCAAAGTTGACTAGATTACACATGAGCTGCCCTGATTGCTTCAAAGAATTATATCTATATCTGTGCTAGAAGGTTTCTGAAACACACGCTTTCCTCCCCCACACAAGCACTGCCATTGTGCTGTGGATTTGTGCAATATACCTGCAGGACCTGTAATCAATGTCAGGCTGTAACCAACAGGAAATTAGATTCAGAGGTTTTCTTCAAGACTCTGCTTGTAGCTGCCTGGAACTGATTCTGGAATTATTTGTATCCTCAGTATGTTCTCTGCCATTGAATTACAGCCATGCCCACAAGCAGCTCTTGAAGTACAAGATCCAATGCAGCAGCTCAAAAAACACAAACTTACATAAATGTAAGTCCTTTTTTTAAATGAGCATATTGGTGCTTTACAACTATTTGATTCAAACTCATTTTTGGAGATAGCTATCTTGGGCAAGGAGTGGCCCAAGATAGTGATGAAATGTGCTTTTGCAACACAAATACAAAAGAGCGAGGCTTGCATGGTACCATAACACAGCATTATTGTGGAAACATCATAATGCTTTCAAAATTATTGTGATTGCAAGAACGGTGCAAAACTAAAGTAGGAATGACTCCTTGCATCAAATGGAGTTTCCATTAATAAGCTTTCTCACCAGCTCTCCAGAATGTCAACGTTTCTCAACAGCAATACAGTAACTTCAACTGCTATTGGAGATTAATGCAGTGACCCAGTTGACAGAAGCAATAGCATAGAGTCACAGAGATGTGGCAACCATTTGGGAGTGATACAAAGACCTTGCATGAAGGTGACCTAAAATAAAAC
>NW_015389246.1:0-3287 GCF_001527695.2 Protobothrops mucrosquamatus
TCTTCCTTTCCTTCCCTTCCCTCCCTCCCTTCCTCCCTCCCTTCCTTTTCTTCTTTCTTCTTCCTCCCTCTCTCTCTCCCTTCCTTCCTTTCTTCTTTCTTTCTTCTTCCTCCTTCCCTCCCTTCCTTTTCTCTTCCTTCTTCTTCCTCCCTCCCTTCCTTTCTTTTTCCTCCCTCCCTCCCTCCCTCCCTCCCTCCCTCCCTCCCTTCCTCCCTTCCTTCCTTCCTTCTTTTCTTCCTTCCTTCCTTCCTTCCTTCCTTCCTTCCTTCCTTCCTTCCTTCCTTCCTTCCACTGAAAGAAAAATCTTCATCAGGGTCCAGTCCGAGCCGGGAATAAGCAAAATGGTGACTGCTTTAGAAAGAAGGCTGTAGTTTATGGAAGAGCAGAGCCAGACAGAAAGATAGAGCAGAGAGCGGTGGGTTTTTATACCGCTGATCCTCTTTTGCGATCTTCTGACAAGCAAAGTCACTGGGGAAGCCAAATTCACTTAATAACCGTGTTACCAATTTGAGAACTGCAGGGATCCACCTAAAAAACATAGCAGGAAAAGTCGTAAAATGGGGGCAAACTTCACTCAACAAATTTCTCAGTAATATTTCCGCTACTAATTCATTGCCCGCTATGTGAAAGCAAATCCATTAATATTCCAAATGTGTACCTTACTAATATATCATTCACTTCAAGCTGAGCAAAAATCTTTCTTCAACCCCAAACAGGGGAAAATGGAAGAATAAACTAGAGCAGTATTTCTTGGCTGCTTGACGTCTGGACTTCAACTCCCAGAATTCCCCAGCCAGTTTTCCCCAGAATTCTGGGAGTTGAAGTGCAAACAACGTCAAGCGCCCAAGCTCGAGAAACAACGAACTAGAAAAACAAAGTAAAGAGCCATGTAGCAGATTTCCAAATTGCAGTTTCACACTCTGAAATCTCGTCCTTCCAGAATTCCAGCGCATAAGCATAAAATTAATAAGTCAATTGCCTCTAATTAATTTTATGCCTTAATTTACTTCCCTTTTGAAAAGTCGGCATAACCTGTTCGAAATTCTCCTGTGCAGAAAGATACAGAACAAGTTCCCAAATTACCATCCTCACATTTTACAATCTTGCTTTTCCAGAATTCCAATATATTAAAATTAATGCAACGAGTTTGGGGAAAGAACACGAAAGCCTAAAACGTGCTCTTCCTTCAAAGCATCTAAAAGACATCCGGATCTTAATCTGCGTAGTGTTTAATGTTTTAATATTTTTATTATTCCCCCCCCCCCCTTCTTTTATAACCTGTAAGCTGCCCACAGTCTCCTTACAGGGCAAATGAACAACATAAAAATTGAATAAATGAAATCATGTATTAAACAAACAAGCAAACAGACGAACGTTTGGGAGAAAGTTCCTGGTTTTTATGGCGGAATTAATAATTGCTGTTTAGTTAGAACAAAAGCAGTAAACACCCAGAGGGGTTTATTTTATTTTATTTTGTTACGTGGGCTGATGATCAAATTATTAAGCTGCATCTAGAATGTTCTGATGAAGGCGCTGCGGTGAATTCTATACACATATTTGTTAAATGTCTATTTAACAAATCCAATTCCTGGATTTTAATCAGTTCTTCAAGGAAGGACAGGACAGGAAACACACTTTATAAGAGCTGGTAAAATGCGATCTTTTTCTTAACCTGATCAACTTTAAGAGGTTTGGACTTCATCTCCCAGAATTCCACAGTCAGCCATTAAATTCAGTCAAGACTTGGTAAGCACAGGTCCTGCATATTCTTATTGAGAAAGGGCATGCTGGCTGGGGAATTCTGGGAGTTGAAGTCCACGCATGCTGGACCTTAATAGACACACAGGGATAAATCACATCTACACACCACTTGAAAGAGAAAATAAAAAAGTGAAGAAGAAACAAAAAAAAATAGAGCACTTCCTCTGCATCCAGATAAGCAGAGATTAACACCAGACAAAAAATCAAGGGGAAAACAATATCCTGATCAAGGAACTCAGAGGGAGGAAATTACACTCAAATAACAGCGACAGGGCAAACTATAGTACATAAACCGGGAGCAAACCCCACTCCCTTCTAGCATTGTTGATGTTACCTAGTCGGGTAATGAAATGTCTGCAGGAAAACAACCAAACTGAGAGAGCACCAAGGACCCCACAATCGTCGTCGTCGTCGTCCTCCTCCTCCTCCTCCTCTTCCTCCTCCTCCTCCTCCACCTCCTCCTCCTCCTCTCCGCCTACTCCACTCTCTTCTAGTACTGATGATGTTACCTAGTCAGGTCATGAAATGTCTGCAAGGAAACCACCAAGCTCAGATAGCACCAAGGACCCCACAGTCCTTCTCCTCCTTCTCCTTCTCCTTCTCCTTCTCCTTCTCCTTCTCCTTCTCCTTCTCCTTCTCCTTCTCCTCCTCCTCCTCCTTCCCCTTCCCCTTCCCCTTCTGCTCCTCTCCACAAACCTTACTCCCTTCTAGCCAGTGGTGTGATTCCAATATATGAACAACCGGTTCTCTGTGTGGATGCTGCTTCCGGAAGTCCATTCTGGGCCTGGGCAACAAAAAAATTAGCTACTGGTTCTACCGAAGTGGTGCGAACTGGCTGAATCCTACCACTGCTTCTAGCACTGATGATGTTACTTAGTTGGGTCATGAAACGACTGCAAGGAAACCACCAACCTCAGAGAGCAACAGGGACTCCACAGTCGTCGTCGTCGTCGTCCTCCTCCTCCTCCTCCTCCTCCTCCTCCTCCTCTCCACCTACCCCATTCTAGCCCTGATGATGTTACCTAGTCAGGTCATGAAATGTCTGCAAGGAAACCACCAAGCTCAGAGAGCACCAAGGACTCCACGTTAAATTCTATATATGTTCTGGAAACCAATGTTTTCCATTCTCTATGCAACTGGCATTAATGTATTGGCCAACCAAGATCTACCGGTACTTGTGCTAAAAAATGTTCTTGTATATAAGATATTTTTGCTTCTACGTTTTTTACTGGATTAATCTGTCCCAACTACCATGGTCCTCAAATCTTCTCATGCTGTCCAGGACTGCCAAAAATAAACCAACACATTCTTGACTGGTAGTTCTATCATTTTTGGATGCGATGCATAACAGAGTGTTGATACATATATTTATTATTCCTGATACAAGCATTTGCTGGGAACCATTCTCGGCGATTTGTTGGAAAGGACCCCTTTTGACTTCACGTCAAAATGTCCCTAATAAAACATCCCCAAATTAGAAAGAGTTAGGGAATTGGAAAATAAGGTCTAAAAATAAAAAGCTGTTT
>NW_015389246.1:3745-19899 GCF_001527695.2 Protobothrops mucrosquamatus
ATTTTTGGATGCGATGCATAACAGAGTGTTGATACATATATTTATTATTCCTGATACAAGCATTTGCTGGGAACCATTCTCGGCGATTTGTTGGAAAGGACCCCTTTTGACTTCACGTCAAAATGTCCCTAATAAAACATCCCCAAATTAGAAAGAGTTAGGGAATTGGAAAATAAGGTCTAAAAATAAAAAGCTGTTTCCTTTCCTTGTATCAAAAAAATGCGATATTTATGGAACACCTAAATTTAGAGATGTGTAGCTCCTGAAAACAAAGTTGTTGGTTGTGTTCTTTTCACATGTTAATACTGAAATAGTTCTGATTTTTTGGTGTTGAAATATATCTCTGGGAAAGATCTGCTGAATAGGGACAAAAGAGAGGGAGGGGAAATGGAGAAAAAAACACACAAGACAGAAATAGTCCTGAAAGCTGGGGAAAGAAATTAGTGTTGAGAAAAGACCCACACTGGCTCCCCACTGTATCAGTGGGGTGGAAGAGGAAGGGAGGAAAAACACAATCGCAATTGCAAGAGTTTGTTAATAGAGCCCATCTATAAAAAAAAAAGCTAGGAAGGAAAGCACAAGATAAGTACCCAATCTCATCAGAAACCAACACCCAGATAAGCAGGGATTAACACCAGACAAACAGGCAGGAAACAATACTCTAAATAAACTACTAAGGAGGAAACCACATCCCCTGCCAACACGGACAGGGCAAGCCTGTATACATAAACAGGGAATAAACTCCACTCTCCTCCTAGCACTGATGATGCTACCTAGCTGGGTCATGAAATGTCTGTAAGCAAAACCACCAAGCTCAGAGAGCAACAAGGACTCCATAGTCGTCGTCGTCGTCGTCGTCGTCCTCGTCCTCCTCCTCCTCCTCCTCCTCCTCCTCCTCCTCCTCCCCACTTCCCTTGTAGTACTGATGATGTTACCTAGTTGGGTCATGAAACATCTGCAAGCAAACAACCAAGCTCAAGAGCACCAAGCACTCCATAGTCGTCGTCGTCGTCCTCCTCCTCCTCCTCCTCCTCCTCCTCCTCCTCCTCCTCTTCCTCCCCACTTCCTTTCTAGTACTGATGATGTTATCTAGTTGGGTCATGAAACGTCTGCAAGAAAACAACCAAGCTCAGAGAGCACCAAGGACTCCATAGTCCTCCTCCTCCTCCTCCTCACTTCCCTTCTAGCACTGATGATGTTACCTAGTTGGGTCATGAAATGTCTGCAAGCAAACGACCAAGCTCAGAGAGCACTAAAAACTCCATAGTTGTTGTTGTTGTTGTTGTTGTCGTCCTCCTCCTCCTCCTCTTCCCCCTCCCTTCTAGCACTGATGATGTTACCTAGTTGGGTCATGAAACGTCTGCAAGCAAACAACCAAGCTCAGAGAGCACCAAGGACTCCACACATCCTCTCCAGCAAACACCCAGATAAGCAGGGATTAATATCAGTCAAACACTCAAGCAGAAAACAATAGCCTAATCAATGAACTATCCAGGAGTAACCCACAATCCCACCAACACCGACAGGGCAAACTACTACAGTATGTATAATAGGGAGCGAGAACCAACGGCTAACCTATTCAAGTTCAAATGCCCTACCAAGTTGGTGTCCTACCAGGGCCACCGGTGAACTCTGGAGAACCTATGAAAGTCTCAAATTGGTCCCTGGGGAGCACTTAAGAGTGACCTCATGGAAACAACTCCCTCATCTTAGGACACCCAACACCACATCAACTTCTGTAGACCACAACAAAAAAGTCTTAACTAGAGGAATGTGGTGGAACACAGATTTTTTTTTTTTACTCCCAATGTAGAGGAAGAACCTTCTCATCCAACTCCAGAAGAAGACGGAACGGACTCCTAATTCACTTCGCCTGGTTCAACCTTTGTTCAGGCCGCAAAAAGTCACACAACAGGAACTCTTTGAAACTCATAACTGGAACCAGGAGGAGTCTAGTCAGCCAGCCAGAGGCAGATTTCGAGATATCAGAGATAGAAACGTAGTGAGGAGGTGTTGCGTGGTCAGGAACGTACCGTCTCTACATCAAAGAAACTTGGAGCAACTACAATAGGTTGGAGCTGCTATCTTCAATCTCCTCGACGTATCTTGGAATCCTTCCGAGAAAGTGAGTGACATCATCCCAAGCTCCACATCTGGATGAGCTTTGGGGCCCGATCCATTCCTCCCAGATTAGACCACTAGGAGTTCTCCTCAAAGAAGACCAGAGGTGGAACTCAAGGCAGTTCAACAATCCCTATCAGGTCCTGGAGCCCATTTCACACCTGACTTTCCCAGCCTGCTATCCTCCAGGTGGAGCTTCAGCCACACCCGTGGGGAATTATGGGCATTGTAATCCCAACACACCTTGAGGACACCTCAAGGGGAGGTCACGATAAATGATTTGATGGTTGAATAATGGAGACTTAGCATCAGATGGCAGCAGGGCTACTCCTAGCCACTCATTTCGTCGCGGCTTTAATGACTCCAAGGATAATGGTATATATTTTATTGTTTTTAATTTCCCACAGGAACTTATACTTCTAAACCGACTTCAAACTACAGGTTTTCCTCAACTTACGAGCACAATTGAGCCGTAATTTTTCTGTTGCTAAGCGAGACTTTTGCTAGGGAGAGAGAGAGAGAGAGAGGGAGAGAGAGGGAGAGACAGAGAAAAAGAGAGAGAGAGAGAGGAGAGAGAGAAGAGAGAGAGAGAGGGAGAGAGAGGAGGAGAGAGAGGGAGAGAGAGAAGAGAAAGAGAGGGAGAGGGAGAGAGAAAAGAAAGAGAGGGGGAGAGGGAGAGAGAGAAGAGAGAGAGAGGGAGAGAGAGAGAAAGAAAGAGAAGAGAGAGAGGGAGAGAGAGAGAGGGAGAGAGAGAGAAGAGAAATAGAGAGGGAGAGGGAGAGAGAGAGAAAAGAAAGAGAGAAAGGGAGAGAGAGAAAGGGAGAGAAAGAGAGAGAGAAGATAGAAGGTCACAAAAGGGGATCATGTGACCCAGGACACTGCGACCGTCGTAAGTGCATGCTGGTTGCCAAGATCATGGGATGCTGCGACGGTCGTAAGTGCAAGGACCACTCATAACTCACTTGTTTTAGTGCTGTTGTAACGTTGAACGGTCGCTAAATGAACGATTGTAAGTCGAGGACTTTATGTACAGGTAATCTTCGACTTTGAAGACTGTTTGAAGTGACCTATGACCGTTTTTCACACCTACGGCCCTTGCAGCATTCTCCGTGGTCACGTGATCAATATTCGGAGGCTTGGCAACTGACTTGTACTTATGACGGTCGTAACGTCCCTGGGGTGTGTGTCACAGGATCCCCTTTTGCCAAGTCCAAGGGGGAAGCCGGATTCCCCCAATGACCCTGCGACTGACTTACCAAATGCAGCGATTCGCTTAACGACCGTGGCGAGAAAGGTCGCAAAACGGGGCAAGACTCGCCGGACAAACGTGTCGCTTAGCCACAGAAATCTGGGGCTCGGTTACGGCCGTAAGCCGAGGACAACCCGTCGATCTCCCTGAGTTCAAAAAAAAAAAAAAAAGGCCCTGCGGACTGAGGATGCTGGGAGTTGTAGTCCTAGCAGACCCGAAGGTGAACCCGTCGTGCGGGGGGGGGGAGGGAGGGCTGGAAGGACCACTGATCTCTCTGCCCTAAAGATGGCTTCCCACGAGGAACCCCCCCCCCGGCCGGCCCCCATCGCCCATCCTTCTTCCTCATCTGTTTTCCGTATTCGGCTGTATTCGGCTGTGCTTGTTACCCAGATGAAATAAATAAATAAATAAACNAGGAATTGTGTAATTGTGTAAGTCTGCTTGCGTCCAAGGAGGCCGTGTTGCTGAACTGTTCTGGCCAAAGGACTTCTCTCTCTCTTCCTCTCCCTCCCTCCCTCCGTCTCTCCCTCTCTCTCTATCTTCTCTCTCTCTTTCTCTCACTCTTTCTCTCCCTCCCTCTCTCTCTCTCTCTCTTTCTCTTCTCTCTCTCTCTTTCTCTTCTCTCTCTCCCTCTCCCTCTTCTCTCTCTCTCCCTCTCTCTCTTCTCTCTCCCTCTCTCTTCTGTCTCCCTCTTCCTCTCTATTTCTCTTCTCTCTCTTCTCTCTCTCTCCCTCTCTCTTTCTCTCTTCCTCTCCCCCTCTCTCCCTCTCCCTCTTCTCTCTCCCTCTCTCTCTTTCTCTCCCCCTCTCTCCCCCTCTCTCTCTTCTCTCTCTCTATTTCTCTTCTCTCTCTTCTCTCTCTCTCTATTTCTCTTCTCTCTCTCCTCTCTCTCTTTCTCTCTCTCTCCCTCTCTCTCTTTCTCTTCTCTCTCTCTCTCCCTCTCTCTTTCTCTTCTCTCTCTTCCTCTCTCTTTCTCTCTCTCTCCCTCTCTCTCCCTCTCTCTTTCTCTCTCCCTCTCTCTCTCTCCCTCTCTCTCTTTCTCTTCTCTCTCTCTCTCCCTCTCTAATAAAGGAGGAAAGAGAACTCATTAGGACAAGAGCAATTAGACATTTATTTGATTTGCTAGAGTTAAGTTACTGAGCAGGAGCAACTGGGGATAATTTTCTGCAGAAATCTCCCCGTATATCCATATCTCGTTTCTCCACAAGACTACAAGTCAAGAATATCTTTTGATCCCAAAAGATGCCATACACTTCTTGGAAGCAGAGAAAAACATTAACAAACACCCACAGCCGAAGTTCAGTTTGCATCCCCAAGTCTGATTTAGGTTCTTTCCATCGATCACGTCCCACCAAAACTGATTGTCCTAGCTGTCCTCACCAGGCCACATTATGAAGGCTGCATATGACCCAAAGTCCTAAATTACGTTGATTTTTAGAGGCGAAGATCTCCACGGCTTGGTCGCCCTCTTCACTTGCTGGTCATGATCCTCAGGAATTCCTCATAATTTAACTGCCCATCACCATCCAGGTCTGCCACCTTCAACATCTCCTCGACTTCTTCGTTGGACAACATCTCCCCGAGGTTGGTCATGATATACCTCAGCTCCGCAGCGCAGATGTAACCGTTCCCATCCTTGTCAAATACCTGGAAAGCTTTCCGGATCTCCTCACAATCTCGGTTCTTGACTTCCTTTTCCATCAGGTTCAAGAACTCGGGGAAGTCAATGGTGCCGTTTTTGTGAGCTTCCAGCTTCTGGACGATCTCCCGCAGCTCAGCTTCGGTGGGGTTTTGCCCCAAGGACCTCATGACGGTTCCAAGTTCCCTAGTGGTGATGGTCCCATCTCCATTCCGGTCAAAGAGCATGAAGGCTTCCTTGAACTCTGCAATTTCTTGTTCCATCAGAGAGGTCATGGTGTCTTCTTCTGTCCCACCAATTTGCCGATCACCTTCTGCGGTTTGTTGCTCTCCTTGGCGGTGAAGAAATGTTTCCCTTCTCTTGCAAAGAGTTGGCCCATAGGTAGGGTTGTTCCTACTGGCTGGTTTCCAGAGATGTTCTGGCATCTTGCAACAAGAAGACAACACCCCGGCCTTGATTCCATTGGAGCAAAGTCAACTGTGGAACTCTTCGACTGAAAGGTCCACACCCTTTTCGTTAGGAACCTGTTAATCTGGTCTGGGCCAGGCCTGAAAGAGGTTAACCATTTCTGGGTCTCACCCCATGTCTTTATGGGACTGGGGCTGCTACTGGTTTTCAGTGACAAGCTTCCAACCGATGTTCTGGAGAACATCAGATTGGGGAGAACGATGGTAACTGATCATGAGGCACTCCAGTTGCCTCTCTGCAGGCCTGGTCCAGCCTGTTCATGCACAAGTCACAGTCACTCAAGAACGAATGTTTAGTTTTGTTTGCTGCTAGGCAAGATAGCAATAGGAATAGCACATAGATACCGCTTCACAGGGCTTTACAACCCTCTCTAAGCGGTTTACAGAGTCAGCCTGTTCCCACCCCAACAATCTGGGTCCTCATTTAACCGACCTCGGAAGGATGGAAGGCAGTAAGTTAAGTAAGGATCGAACTGCTGGCAGTGGGCAGAGTTTGCCTGCAATACTGCATTCTAACCACCACACCGCCACCTACCTACCTTCCTTCCTTCCTTCCTCCCTCCCTCCCTCGTTCCCTCCCTTCTTTCCTTAGATGATGATGATGATGATGATGATGATGATGATGATGATGATGATGATGATAATAATAATAATAATAATAATAATAATAATAATAATAATAATAATAATAATAATAATAATAATAATAATAATAATAATAAAGTTGGAAGGGACCTTGGAGGTCATCTAGTCCAACCCCCTGCTCAGGCAGGAAACCCTATACTGTTTCGGACAAATGGCTGTCCAGTCTCTTCTTAAAAACTTCCAGTGTTGGAGCATTCACTGCTTCTGGAGGCAGGTTGTTCCACTGGTTAATTGTTCTCACTGTCAGGAAGTTTCTCCTTAGTTCTAGGTTGCTTGTCTCCTTGATGAGTTTCCATCCATTGCTTCTTGTCCTGCCTTCAGGCGCCTTGGAGAATAGCTTGACTCCCTCTTCTTCGGAACAGCCCCTGTGATATCGGAAGACTGCTGTCATGCCCTTAGCCTTATATACCGCTTCACGGTGCTTTACAGCCAAGTGGTTTACAGAGTCAGCCTCTTGCCCACAACAATCTGGGTCCTTGTTTTACTGACCTTGGAAGATTATTAGACATGTCTGTCCCCTTGAATTGTTTATAAAAATAAGAAAGGCAGGGTAAAATAAATAAAATGAAATAAATACAAATAATGGCTGCAGACAAGGTGCAGAAATGGCTCTCGGATGTGGGAATGGTTTGGGAATGCTGATGGCGGCAACATGGAAGATCCCTTAACTAGAGGCCCTTCTGCAGGAATTTGCCACAACTTGTGGCAGTTAATCCCATGCCTCGAACACGTGCCGAGTGCAATATTACTTTTTAATTTAGGATTGTCTTTTAGTTGAGTCAAACTATTTAATGAGCCAAGAACGCTTGCAGAAAAATAAGTGCGCCTTTCTGTCTCTCTTTTCTAATCTGATGAAGAATTTTATTGCCTCCTTCCATTCCCTCCTTCTTGTTGATCTATGAAGTCTCACCGAAGCTCTTTCATCTCAAAGGTGAGGTGAAAAATTCATATATATGTAAATAATAATAATAATAATAATAATAATAATAATAATAATAAAGTTGGAAGGGACCTTGGAGGTCATCTAGTCCAACCCCCTGCTCAGGCAGGAAACCCTATACCATTTCAGACAAAGGGCTGTCCAGTCTCTTCTTAAAAACTTCCAGTGTTGGCACATTCACAACTTCTGGAGGCAGGTTGTTCCACTGGTTACTTTTTCTCACTGTCAGGAAGTTTCTCCTTAGTTCTGGGTTGCTTCTCTCCTTTGGCCAGACCTAAAGGTGAGATGAAGGTTTAATTGATTAAGGAATGGACTCCCTTTATCAGATTAAGCTGGGTTAATTTGAATCCTGACTGGCATTGTGGGGCCGGGCGTTGCGCAGGCGTACGATTTTCACGTCTAGCGCAAACCCAACAGACACATTATTACATTCCTATGGAACCAGATTAGAATTCACCCTGAACAAGGCCAGAAAAACGAACGACTTTAGTTAACTTCAGTTAAGTGTCTTGTGCACACCCATAATACAATCCTGGGTGGTATAGCCAGAGGCACAGAAACAAAACCACGTGAAGTATTCGTACCGCTTTATAAAGCCTTTGTAAGGCCACCCCTGGAATGCTGCATCCAGTTTTGCTCACCACATTACAAAAAAGATGCTGAGACTTTGGAAAAAGTGCAGAGAAGAGCAACTAGGATGATTAAAGGCCTGGAGACTAAAACATGTGAAGGCTGCAGGATTTGGGTTTGGCCAGTCTAGAGAAAAGACGGACCAGGGGTGACATGACAGCAGTCTTCCAGTATTTGAGGGGCTGCCCCAAAGAAGAGGGGGGTCAAATGATTCTCCAAAGCCCCAGAGGGCAGGAGAAGAAACGATGGATGGAAACTAATCAAGGAGAGAAGCAACCTGGAATTAAGGAGAAACTTCCTAACAATGAGGACAATTAACTAGTGGAACAGCCTGCCTCCAGAAGTTGTGAATGCTCCATCCCTGGAAGTTTTAAAGAAGAGACTGGATGACCACCTGTCTGGAATGATATAGGGTCTCCTGCTTGAGCAGGGGGCTGGACTAGAAGACCTCCAAGGTCCCTTCCAGCTCTAGTCTGATTCTGATTCTGATGGAAGAACTTGCAAGGTGTGTAAGAGGCGGATGGAATACAACCTGAGTCCTGCCCGTTCAGCTGATTTTTTTTTGTTAAAAAAGCAAAACGCGCAAGAGAAAAAGTACACATTTATTTCACACCTGAGGCTAGGAGAATATCATCCCCAAGCCAAGCTAAGTAGGGATGTTTCCAGAGGCTTCTCTTGAGCGCGGATCCTGTTTTGCTTCCAAGAATTGCAGATAAAAGTTCTTCTCCTGTGTCTCAGGTCGCAAAGAAAACTTTTTAAGCTGAGGAAGGATCTCTGGTTTTTGGTGGGGGGAAGATGCAGGTGGAGACAAGGCCGATCTTTCGCGGTGGAAAGTCCCATGAAACGACAAGCCAGGACTCGCTTCCAACCGAGTTCTTGGCGACGCTGCGGAGAAAAACAAAGAAAAGAAGCGGTAAGTTAGAACGGGCGAGAAGCTCCCAGCGACTTTATTTGGGTGGGGAAAAATACGAGTAGTTCTCTACAACAACGGAGCCCACACTTTCTATTGCTGAGCAAGACAGTTGTTTTGCCCCACGAGTTCTGGGCGAGCCTTAGACGTTTACAGGGAAAACAACATCACAACAATGATGCAGGGAAGACTATGGAACACCTGGAGTCAACCCTACGTGGTGTGAAACATGAGCACGCCCTGTGTGTGATCCAACAACTCGGTCTCAATATGAGGTGGGTTGGCACCTTCACAGATCTCCTTGGATTGAAGCCACCCAACGTTGCCCTGCCTTTCTCTCACTCAACACACCAGACAGACACAAATCCGACTGATTGCGCGTCCTGTTAAGACTTGACTTGTTTTACGATGTTTTCATGCATCAACCACAAGTAGCCAGGATTCTGCAAGCGCTCGGTCATAAAGGAGTTGGTTTGCTTGTCTTTGTGCAGTGGGTGACTCACGTTGCACACCCCGAAAGCACACTCCTTCTTTACTACAGGCAAGATCAACGCAGTCGGACACACAGATACAACGTCCCCCAATTCAGGACTTCTGGACTGGGGTCTCTCTGGTAACGGATTGATCTCAGCTGGTGATCTCAACTACCAGCTAGTCGGTGGTCTAAGCCCCCAGACATAAATTTAATTTTGGCCCTTGATTTTGACCATACTAAAGACTTCTTCTCACCACACACACCCATACACACCCAAAAATTAATTTCCTACCACGTTGAAGAGAGAAATCAGAAGATTATGCAAGCGGTGAGGCCGAAAGCAATCAAGAAGGGAGGCGGTGAGCATGTGGTCAACGTCCTACCATTTACACCTGGACCATCATTTTGATTTTTTTTGAATACTTCCCACTCCTCCCTTCCCATTTGGGAGATGTCCCAGAATTACATAAATTAATTGCAGATCGTCCTTACGACTGGTACGACCACAATAGAGCCCCACATTTATGTTGTTAAGCGAGACATTGGACGAGTGAGTTTCGTTCCATTTTACAACTTTTTCTTACTCCTGTTGTTAAGTGCACCTCGACACAGTTTTTCAATTAGTAACACGGTTGTTAAATGAATCCGACTTCCCCCCCCCCATGGACTTTCCTTGTCGGAAGGTCGCAAAAGGGGGTCACGTGACTCGGGACACTGTGACTGTCATAAATGTGAACCAGTTGCCGAGCATCTGAATTTTAATCCCGTGAGCACGGGGATGCTGCAACGGTCATAAGTGTGGAAAACGGTCAGAGTTCCCTTTTTTCAGTGCCGTCGTAACTTTGAACGGTCACTAAATGAACTGTTGTAAGTCAAGGACTACCTGTGCATAAAATGACACAAAATAAAATTCAGCTCCCAGAGTTACATAAACACAAAAGTGTTGCTTCCTGTTCCTGAGGTTACAACTGTGCCAACCGTACGGAAAACTCTCAAAACATTCTCCCCAAATCCGGAAAAATAAAATATAATAATCCCAGCCCTAACTCTGCGGAGAATCCTTCCTAACCAATTCAGCCCTTAAGCCACCATGGAGCCTCCATAAAGGCTTAGATGTGGCTTAGATGTGGCTTCTTCGTATCCACAACTGATCAAAATCTTCTATTCTATTGTAAGTCCAAGAAAGAACGCCAGACATGAGTGCAGATTTGGTTTCCTTCTATTGAAGCGCTTCAGCAAAAGGGGTCCCGGCCAGCAAAATGCCAGGACCCAGGACGAAAGATTAAGAGAGTCTTATACCAGGGGTCCACAACCTGCGGTCTGCGGCCGGGCCGTGGCTTGCTGGCCACCAGGCTGCGGAACAGGCTGGCCAATACACGCATGTGTGTGCACACCCACCCCCATTTATGCTAGCGCCACGAAAACAGGACGCCGCAGCTATGCAAGCGGGGCTCCGCGCGGCGCTAAAACCGGGTACGGTACGAAAACAGGGAGCGGTGCGGTGAAATTGGGCTGCTGCTAGCGCCCGTGCAGCAAAAACAAGGCGGTGCTAGCGAGTGTGACCTTTCAAAGTTACAACAGCACTGAGAAAAGTGACTTAGGACCATTTTTCACAGTTACGACCTTTGCAGCATCCCCCGGGGTCATGTGATCAACATTCAGACCAGCTTAGCAACCGGTTCATCTTTATGACGGTCGCAGTGTCCCGGGCTCATGTGATCCTCTTTTGTGACCTTTTGACCAGCAACGGGAAAGCCGGATTCACTTAACAACCGGGTTACTAAGTGCAGTGATCCACTTAACAACCATGGCAAGAAAAGTTGTAAAAGGGAGCAAAACTCCACCTAATAAAAATATCTCACTAAACAACAGAAATTTTGGGCTCAATTGTGGTCGTAAGCTGAGGACTACTATGTCTGGAATAGAATAGAATAGAATAGAATAGAATAGAATAGAATAGAATAGAATAGAATAGAATAGAGACTAGACTAGACTAGACTAGACTAGACTAGACTAGACTAGACTAGACTAGACTAGACTGGACTGGATTGGACTGGAATAGATTAGACTAGACTAGACTAGACTAGACTAGACTAGACTAGACTGGACTGGACTGGACTGGACTGGACTGGACTAAACTAGATTAGATTAGAGACTAGACTAGACTAGACTGGACTGGATTGGACTAGACTAGACTAGACTGGACTGGACTGGACTGGACTGGACTGGACTGGACTGGACTGGGCTAGACTAGAGACTAGACTGGACTGGACTGGACTAAACTAGACTATAGAATAGACTAGACTAGACTAGATTAGACTGGACTGGACTGGACTAAACTAGACTAGACTAGACTAGACTGGACTGGACTGGACTGGACTAGACTAGACTAGACTAGACTAGACTAGACTAGACTAGACTAGAATAGACCGGACCGGACCAGACCACACCGGACCGGACCGAACCAGACCACACCGGACTGGACTGGACTGGACTGGACTGGACTAGACTAGACTAGACTAGACTGGATTGGACTGGACTGGACTGGACTGGACTAGACTAGAGTAGACTGGGAACAGAACAGAATAGAATTTGGAAGGGATCGTGCAGGTGTTCTAGTCCAGCCCCCTGCTCAAGCAGGAGAAACAGAAAAAAGAGAGAAAGAGGGAAAGAGAAAGGAGAAAGAGAGAAGCAAAGAAACCAGAAGGCTTAGGCCAAACCACAACGCATCCTACAAATGTTGCCGTTGGTTCTCCCGTTTTCCTCACCGTACCAAGAGAAGATCTGGTGTCTCCTTCACGATGCCTCCTTCTTTGCCAGCATCTTCACAAACTCATCAAAGGTGACCTTCTTGTCTTCATCCAGGTCGGCCTCCTTGAGCATGTCCTCCACCTTCTCGTCGGTGAACTTCTCCTGAAGGTGGAGGAGAACATGCTCAAGGGATCGCATGGCGTCCCCCAACTCCTTCTTGGAGATGACTCCGTCGCCGTCCTTGTCAAAGTGGGAGAAGGCCTCCTTGAAGATGCCAATCTGTGCTTCGCTGAACTCATGGAACATGTTGCCGATTGCTTTGTGTCCAACGCTGTGTGCCTCTCCTCAACAAAAAGCACACTCTGGGTTTCCTCTGGCGAGACAGGAAAATCTGGTGTGAGTTATGAGGAGACAAGGGATCCACAAGCCCAGTCTCCACCCTCCTCCTGCTTTCAGGCCTAGACTTGGGACTTAGGAACCTGCTGGAATGCTACATTGCCACAAGGAAAGATGGATTCTGGTTGGGTTGGTTGAGGTAGGAGGTATCCCACAATCCATTCGCAACCTCAAGCATGGGTGGAAGGTAGGGATGGCTTAATTTTCGTTGCATAACAAGCCTGGATTTGTGGCACCAGAAGAAGGCTTCTGTAGTCCTCAGGCAGCCAACGCTGTAGGAATAGAATAGAATAGAAAATATGGATGGAATATAGAATAGAATAGAATAGAATAGAATAGAATAGAATAGAATAGAAAATAGAGAATAGAATAGAATAGAATATATGGAATGGAATATAGAATAGAATAGAATAGAATAGAATAGAATCGAATCGAATCGAATCGAATCGAATCAAGATCACATGAAGTATTAATACCACTTTACAAAGCCTTGGTAAGGCCACACTTGGAATACTGCATCCAGTTTTGGTCACCACGATGTAAAAAAGATGTTGAGACTCTAGAAAGAGTACAGAGAAGAGCAACAAAGATGATTAGGGCACTGGAGGCTAAAACGTATGAGGAACGGTTGCTGGAATTGGGGGTGTCTAGTTTAACGAAGAGAAGGATGAGGGATGACATGATAGCCGTGAGCCAATCTCTCAGGGGCTGCCCCAAAGAAGAGGCAGTCAAGCTGTTCTCCAAAGCGCCCGAAGGCAGGACAAGAAGCAACGGGTGGAAACTAATCAAGGAGAGAAGCAACCTGGAACTAAGGAGAAACTTCCTGACAGTTAGAACAATTAACCAGTGGAACCACCTGCCTCCAGAAGCGGTGAATGCGCCAACACTGGAAGTTTTTAAGAAGAAACTGGACAACCATTTGTCCGAAATGGTATAGGGTTGCCTGCCTGAGCAGGGGGTTGGACTAGATGACCTCCAAGGTCCCTTCCAACTTTATCATTATTATTATTAGAATAGAAAATAGGGAATAGAAGAGAATAGAATAGAATAGAATTACAGAATAGAATAGAATAGAATAGAATAGAATAGAATAGAATAGAATAGAATAGAAAGAAAATATGGAATAGAATAGAATAGAATAGAATAGAATAGAATAGAATAGAACAGAACAGAACAGAATAGAATAGAATAGAAATATAGAATAGAATAGAATAGAATAGAATAGAATAGAATAGAATAGCAATATAGAATAGAATAGAATAGAATAGAATAGAATAGAATAGAATAGAACTGGAAGGGACCTTGGAGGTCTTCTAGTCCAGCCCCCCGCTTAAGCAGGAGAACCTACACCATCTCAGATAGGTGATTGTCTAGTCTCTTAATAATAATAATAATAATAATAATAATAATAATAATAATAATAATAAATAATAATAATAATAATAATAAATTTGGAAGGGACCTGGGAGATCATCTAGTCCAACCCCCTGCTCAGGCAGGAAACCCTATATCTTCTTAAATATCTCCAGTGATGGGGCGCCCACGATCTAATGACCTTCAAATAACACTTTCTTTTACATGTATTTCATAATTTTGATTAAAAAATTGCAATTACAAAAATGAAATCTATAACAGGTAGTCTTCCGTCCGCAACTGAGCCCCAACATTTATGTCGCTAAGCGAGACATTTATTAACTGAGTTTTCCCCATTTGTACGACCTTTCTCGACACAGTGGCTAAGTGAATCACTAGAGCGGTTCAGTTACTCACATGGTTGTTAAGTGAATCGGGCTCCCTCCCATTGGCTTTATTTATCAGAAGGTCGTAAAAGAGGATCACGGGATCCCCCCCTGGGGACACCGCAACTGTCATGAATACATGCCAGTGGCCCAGCGTCCAGATTTTGATCACGTGACCGTGGAGGTTCTGCAACGGTCGCTAAGTGTGAAAAACGGTCCTAGGTCCCTTTTTTTCAGAGCTTTCGTAACTTCCAACGGTCACTAAACGGACTGTCGTAAGTCGAGAACTACCTGTACGAACCAGAAAGAAAAATTAATGCAAAAAAGAAAAGCAGAAAAGAAAAAAGAATATATTTTATTTATTTACCGAATTGAGAAAGACTACCCAGGAAGAGAAGAGAGAAACGTAACAAACTGACTTCTCCCTTCATCGCAAGTATAAACAATTGCGACAACTTCTCTTCAAATACAACAAATGATTTCTTCTTCTTCTATATCCTATCTCTTTTTTTGCAAAGTCAATCTTTACAGCCTGGTCATTTCAATCCCACTGCCAGCAAAAGTCCATTAAGGCAGGGGTCCCCAATCCCCGTGTTTGTGGACCGGTACCGGGCTGCGGCACGCCAGCAACCGGTCCGCACAAACAAGCAAAGCCCCATCCGCAGGATGCAGGCAGCACACAAGCGCGCACACATTCTGGTCCGTGGAAGAACTGTTCTCCACGGAACCGGTCCCTGGTACTCAAAAGGTTGGGGACCTCTGCATTAAAGCTCAGCACGTGATAAAAACCTATCTATTTTAACCTGGGTCAAATAAACCCACTCTATATTCCTTTCTTGCACTTCTAACCATTTGGATTTCCGGTACCTTCCGGCGATACCCCTTCTCTTCAACTCTTCGGTTGAGGGTAAGCAAGCTTCTCGTGGGAAGGCTATCCCTTGTAATGATCTACTCCTGGGGCAGAGTTTGTAATTAATACCCCACTGAAGCGAAACAACAATATGGAAATTGAGATTCCAAAGTGAGCTGTGGGCATAAATTGTGCTGAGGCGCTGAAAATCATTCCCGACGGAGGAGCGATTAAGGGAATGGGGAAAGAAGATGCTTTAAAAGATAATGGCTCTCTTCCTTTGGAAGTCTTCAGGCAGAAACTGGATTGACACCTGTCAGGGATGGCGTAGGAGTTAATTGCCTTCATTAAGCAGTGATGCTGCCTCGGGAATTCTGGGAGTTGAAGTCCACACGCCTTAAAAGTTGCCAAGGTTGAGAAGCACTGGAATTTAATAATACGGTAATAATAATAATAATAATAATAATAATAATAATAATAATAATAATAATAATAATAATAATAATAATAATAATAATAATAATAAAGTTGGAAGGGACCTAAGAGGTCATCTAGTCCAACCCCCTGCTCAGGCAGGAGACCCTATACCATTTCGGACAAATGGCTGCCCAGTCTCTTCTTAAAAACTTCCAGTGTTGGAGAATTCAACGCTTCTGGAAGCAAGGAGTTCCACTGGTTAATTACGCCTCGTTTTACGACTGGAATTGAGGCTAGAATTGCAGTCATAAGTCATAGTGCTCTTTAAGTGGATCACCAGGCGACTATGCCCATTTTATGATCCTTTTTGCAAGGGTGGTTAAGCAAATCCATTTTACTTAAATGGGTATATTTTTTGCTGGAAACATGAAAAATTGTGTGGCCACATGACCACAGGACACCACAAAGGGATGTGAGCTGGTTGCCAAGGTCCCAAAATGTGATTGTGTGATCACACGGGGGGGGGGGGAGGCGGCCCTCCAGAACAGGGTTGTAAGTAGCTCTGGTGAAGTCCGTCATAACTTTGAATGGTCGCTAAATGACCCCTCATTAAGCAAGGACCATCTGTAATTGTCACGAGGCCTAATACTTGAATGGAGCTTCCATGTTCAAAAGCAGTTTACCTCTCTGTTTCTGAAGCTAGGAGTAAGCAACACCTGGATCCATCATCCTGGGAGGTTTTTTTTAGAGGCAATTGACTAGTCCAGTGGTAGGCAACCTTGGCTCTTTTATGACTCGTGGACTTCAACTCCCAGAATTCCTGAGCCAGCATGGCTCAGCTTGGAAACCTCTCCCTTTCCCCTCAGCATGGCTGGCTCAGGAATTCTGGGAGTTGAAGTCCGTGAGTCATGAGGGGGCCATAGTT
>NW_015389246.1:19915-40937 GCF_001527695.2 Protobothrops mucrosquamatus
AGTCATGAGGGGGCATAGTTCCCCCATGCTGGCTCAGGAATTCTGGGAGTTGAAATCCACGAGTCATGAGGGGACCATAGTTTCCCTCATGCTGGCTCAGGAATTCTGGGAGTTGAAGTCCACGAGTCATAAAAGAGCCAAGGTTGCCTACCCCTGGCACTAGTCACTAGCAAAATGCCAAATTCTGGGCTGGATTGATCCTCACAGTTTTATCTGTACTGCAAGTGTTAACTGGGATGTTGGGTTTAGTAACTGACCAGGATTCTGACCGAAAGACGGTTGGTCCTCCTGTAACCTCTCCAATCTGCAGCCTTTGATCTTCCAATTGTCTTATTTTGACAGCCTTGAATTCTTTCCTTTTCAACAGCTGTCCTGATGTTATGGCTAAGCCACTTAAAGAAATGAACAACGATAAACTACGATCTCTGGTCCAGTCAAGCTTCTACCTCCACCTGTTTGCACCTTGCTCCCTCCCTAGCCGCCGTTCTTAATTCTATTTTTATTTTTAGCATTAATATTTATGATCTTAATGCCTCAATGTTCTATCTCCTCGTGTTTACTCTGTTGTGTTTTGTCTAGAGGTGGCTCTAGATGAAATGGGTGGCATATAAAATGAATGAATGAATGAATGAATGAATGAATGAATGAATGAATGAATGAATGAATGAAAAGGTTGCAGCAAAGATGGAGGCAGAAGTAAAAGAAGATTATTGTGTTTCGTTGAATATCCTCATTTCTCTTCCCCCAGGGCATGCTGGGAAGGAAAACGACCAGCAAGTAATAGCATATAAGTGAATAAATAAATTGATAGAACAGAATATTTCAGCACTGATGATGTTACTTAGTTGGGTAATGAAATGTCTGCAAGAAAACAACCAAGCTCAGAGAGCATCAAGGACCCCACAGTCCTTCCTCCTCCTCCTCCTCCTCCTCCTCCTCCTCCTCCTCCTCTTCCTCCTCCTCCTTGTCCACTGATGATGTTACGTAGTTGGGTCATGAAATGTCTGCAAGAAAACCACCAATCTCAGAGAGCACTAAGGACCCCACAGTCCTCCTCCTCCTCCTCCTCCTCCTCCTCCTCCTCCTTGTCCACTGATGATGTTACGTAGTTGGGTCATGAAACGTCTGCAAGAAAACCACCAAGCTCAGAGAGCACCAAGGACCCCACAGAACAAATAAACGGAAGACGGAAAAATACTTGTGAAGACTTATGTTTAATATTGGACATTTTGATTCGCAACACCTTCCTCACACACACACACACACACACACGCCAAAGTCAACAATCTGGTATCCATCAGATGATTTGAGAACACAACTTTGAAGTCATGCTGGCTGGGAATATGGAGATTGTTGGTTGCAAACTCTCTTGAAGGCCTCAACGAAAGTCAGGTAGCCCGGGTCCAGCTTTTAATTTAATCACACAAACATGACAATTTCCTGCATTTAAATGAAATGCGAAATCATGAGGTTACATCCCCCATTATTCTTATCTGGGAGAGTTATTTCTCACAGTCAGTAAAAAAAAAAAACCAACACAATGGAACAGAAAGAGACTTTTCTGCACACAAGAAAGGGATCTGGGCAGTCCAATATTTAGAAAATAATAGCATATGATGGTATAAAGTTCTCCTGCTTGAGCAGGGGGGTTGGACTAGAAGACCTCTGAGGTCCCTGTGTTCTGTGTTCCAAGTCTAAGTATCGTTTTTCCGTCTAGGCAATGCTTTTGAATCTTGGCAACGTTGAAGGGGTGTGAAAGTTCAGCTCTCAGACCTAGCCAGCATGCTGTTGGGGTTGAGGTTCACACGTCTTAAAGTTGCCCAGATTCAGAAAAACCAACCTAAGATTTGTTCCTGAAACACAGCAGTTGCTGGAATTCCTTCACTATATTGGAGGGAAAAAATCCTAATTTTTCTTCAATATGTATTATTGTTCTTTCTACCTTGTGAGCTTGACTGACTGCTTATAGTCCTGCCTCCTGTGTGAATTTTGAGATTACCCTACCGTTTCTCCACTCTGGCAAAACATTTTGAACATGAATCACGCGGAGGTTGATAGATATTGGAAGTTTTTAACTTTAATGGAAGAATCCTGGCATTGTCCTGACTACGGAAGGGTTCCATGACCTGCTTCAAATTTGAAATGCTTCCGGTTCAAATCTTTTTTTTAAAAAAAAATGGCATTTATTTATTCAGCATATTTATATAGCCACCCGTCTCACAAACATGTGACTCGGGTAGCCTACGACACCACCACAAGTTAAAAACTCCCTAACAATTTATAAATAGTCAGAAATAAGTTAGAATAAAGAGGTAAAGTAAATCAGTCAACAAAGCCAGGAAAACTGGAGAACAACCATCGCTTCACCTCATTACGATCACTTTTCAGGGCTCTTCCTGGGATCTCCAATGCTGGTCAAACAAACCCATGGTTTAAGGTTAAAAGAGGGGGAACGAGGGTGGGACCTACAGCAGAAAAGACGTATCACTGCTGGGTCCCACCATCTGTTTCATAACAGAACCCTAGAGCCAGGGGTAGGCAACCTTGGGTCTTTTATGACTCGTGGACTTCAACTCCCAGAATTCCTGAGCCAGCATGGGGGAACTATGGCCCCCTCATGACTCGTGGACTTCAACTCCCAGAATTCCTGAGCCAGCATGGCTCAGCTTGGAAACCTCTCTCTTTCCCCTCAGCATGGGTGGCTCAGGAATTCTGGGAGTTGAAGTCCACGAGTCATAAAAGAGCCAAGGTTGCCTACCCCTGCCCTAGACTAATCACCAACCTGGAATGACACTGTACCTTACGTTACTTCTCCACCATTATTCGTGCAAATTCTTCATAGTTGACCTTCCCGTTCCCTTCTTTGTCCATCTCCTTGATCAACACCTTCACCTCTTTGTCTGTCAGCTTCTCACCCACGATGGTCAAGACGTGTCGCAGCTCTGCCGTGTTGACGTAGCCGTCTCCATTCCTATCGAAGACGCGGAAAGCTGCTCGGATCTCCTCCTCCGTGTCAGAATTCCTTGTCCTCCTGGCCATCACGGACAGGAGCCTTGGGAAATCTGCCTTTCCCTTGTGGGCCTCTATCTCACAGATGATACTTTGTACCTCAGCTTCCGTGGGATTCTTCCCGAGGGATCTCATGACGGTCACCACCTCCTTGGAGGTGATCAGCCCGTCGCCATCTTGATCGAAGAGGGCGAAGGCATCTCTGAGTTCCCTAATTTCTTGCTCCGAGAGCCGGTTGGCCATGTTGCTTCTCTGATCCCACACCCACGTCCGTCGTTCTTCTCAAACACAACAAACACAACTCACGCTCCTTGAAGAAACAGGAAAAGCTGGTGCAGGATGGGGACGTGGTGAAGGAATGAGAAAGATGAGTCCTCGCCCTCAAGGCCTGGATGTGGATCAGTTGGTTTGAGGAAACATCATGTAGGGAAGTAGATAGAGGGTGCGCCGTGTCAAATTTTTAATTTTTTTTCAACTTCAGCTCCGTCGACCAGAAAAAATGTGATTGTCAATGCTGCTAACATCGATGTTTTTGCATTGACAACAGAGGGAAGTGTAGCCATCTTTTATCTTTTGCTTTTAGATGATGCTGGGAGGGCGGATGTGAACGAGAGTCCAGCTAGACGTAACAACACTAAACCTAGCATGAGAAACAAGGTTATTGTAACCAGAGCTGATAAAGAATTGGCGGGCTGGAGAGCTGGAGAGGAGGTCCACGCTTCAAGCTAATTGGGGAATGTGATTTATGACTGTTAATTGGAGGAGGGAATTGTGCTTTGATACTATGTGCTCAGGGGAGGGGAATTCAGTTTTTGGCTTCGATTATGCACTGCCGATATTATGCTACTCAAAATAAAGATTATTTAAGGTAAACAATGCCTCAAAGTTGTTTTGAAGGGTTTCATCTGTCGGAACCATGACAGCAAAGCTGCTGGATGTCCTCAACTTATGACCAGAATTTCTGCCGCTAAGCGAGACAGTTGTTAAGTGAGTTTTGCCCCATTTTATGACCTTTCTTGCCACCATTATGGAGTGAATCACTGCAGTTCTTTAGTTAGCAACATGGTTGTTAAATGAATCTGGCTTCCCCGCCCCCATTGACTTTGCTGGTCAGACGTTTGCACAAGGGGATCAATTGAGCCCGGGACACTGCCAGTTGCCAAGCGTCTGAATATTGATCACGTGACCGCTGGGATGCTGCAACAGTCCTGTGTGAAAACGGTCATGAGTCCCTTTTTTTCAGCGCCGTTCTAACTTGGAATGGTCACTAAATGAACTGTTGTTAAGTCAAGAGCTATCTGTAGCTCATTTGTTTAGTAACACAGTTAAGTGAACCTGGCTCCCCTCCCCATTGGCTTTGCTCGTCAGAATGTCACACAAGGGGATCACGTGACCCCGGGTCACGACAAACCGTCGTAAATATGAGTCTACTGTCAAATGTCTGAATTTTGCTCACGTGATCACGCTGCAATCATGCTGGGTGAAAATTGGTCCTAAATCTCTCTTTTTTTAGTGATGTTGTAGCTTCGAACAATCACTAAACAAATGGCTGTCAAGCAAGGACTCTCCTACTTTGGGTTTTACATTTCGTGGAGGGTTCTCCTAACAACATTATCTTCCCACGGAGCAGCGAACAGGTTAAAAATAGATCTGAAGAAATGGAGAGTCCTGGAGCAGAGGCAGAAGTTTGAAACTTTCCATGTGGACGCAAGATGGGAAACGCGAAGGAGTCAGCGGGCACGCGGCGTGCTTGAAATTCTCCGAGCGCTGTTCTAATTCAAACCGATTGTGCTAATTTGGCCTAATGTGGATCTTCTCTTCTCCTGGGTTCACTTTCCTTGGCGGAAAACCGTGTGGCTTGCAAGTGAAGTTAACTTGAAAATCTCTCTCGGTCTATGCACCCGGTGAGTATCAAAACAGGTATAGTGTAGGGTGGTACCTTGCTCAATAGTAGTAACTGTGAGTCCTAGTGGACAATCGCTTAGATAGGAGCCAGCCGTGCGCTGCAGCTGCCAAAAAGACCAACACAGTGCTAGGCTGCATCAGCAGAAGGATGGAATCAAGATCAGGTGAAGTGTTAATACCACTTTACAAGGCCTTGGTAAGGCCACACTTGGAATACTTGCATCCAGTTTTGGTCGCCATGATGTAAAAAAAGATGTTGAGACTCTAGAAAGAGTCCAGAGAAGAGCAACAAAGATGATCAGGGGACTGGAGGCTAAAACTACAAGGAACGGTTGCTGGAATTGGGTATGTCCAGTTTAATGAAAAGAAGGACGAGGGGGGACAGGATAGCCATGTTCCAGTATCTCAGGGGCTGCCCCAAAGAAGAGGCAGTCAAGCTATTCTCCAAAGCACCTGAAGGCAGGACAAGAAGCAACGGATGGAAACTAACCAAGGAGAGAAGCAACCTAGAACTAAGGAGAAATTTCCTGACAGAACAATTAACCAGTGGAACAACCTGCCTCCAGAAGCGGTGAATGCTCCAACACTGGAAGTTTTTAAGAAGAGACTGGACAGCCATTTGTCTGAAATGGTGTAGGGTTTTCTGCCTGAGCAGGGGGTTGGACTAGATGGCCTCCAAGGTCCCTTCCAACTTTATTATTATTACTATTATTATTACTACTATTACTACTATTACTATTATTATTATTACTATTATTATTATTACTATTATTATTATTATTTATTAGATCCGTGTGACTAACTGAATAGCTGCGATGATTCATTTAAGAACGTTCGCAAGAGAGGTCGTAAAATGGGGCAAAAACTCATTTAACCGCTACCTCAGCCACAAAAACGTCGGGCTGAATTGCGGTCGTTAGTCGAGGATTTTCTGTACTTCAGCTCAAGCTTCTTTTTTGGATAATTTTCCACCCAATGGGCAAATTCTCTGCGTTCCCCCCTCCCGAACCTCAAAATAAAACAACAACCCATAATTGTTTGACATAATAAAAACAGCGAAGGCATGTTGTCGGTGGAAATAACGTTTCGTGTCGCTGTTTTACTTTCCTTTGGAAATTCCTGACCCCGTTTTAATGAGCGCCATGCTCCCTTCAGGATCTTTTCCGAAACGTGAGCGTGCCAGCCATTTAAAAAAAAAAAGAGAGAGAGAGAGAAAATGGGTTTTATTTTCCAAAGTGGAAAGATTCAGGCAGCCCCCTCCCCTCAATTTAATTCCATCCAGATGTATTAAATCACGTCCTGGAATCTCTCGCCAACGGAGGGAGAAAAACATGACATTTTTTTCCCCCAAAAAAATTTCCCCTACTCAAAGGAATTGTTGTGGTGGGCCCCTTAGGAAGGAAAGGTCTGGTGTGGCAGAAAAAAGAGGGTAAAATCACATCCACCCAACCGGTGGCGGGGAGCCAAGTGACCCCAACCCACCGTAGACTTCCTTCCATCTCTAGCTGCTGATCCGAGGCAGATTTAAATTGGGAGCTTTGGGTGAACAAAGCATCAAAGGTTCCGATTTACACATTTCCAATGTTTATTTAAAAGAAGAAGAAGAAGTAGTAGTAGTAGTAGGTGGTTCTTGAAATGGAATTCTTATATTGCAGATACTTTAGCTCTCAAGTATGAATAGAATAGGAATAGGAATAGGAATAGGAATAGGAATAGGAATAGGAATAGGAATAGGAATAGGAATAGGAATAGGAATAGGAATAGAATAGATTATCCTAGTTGGATAATGAAACGTCTGCAAGAAAACAAGCAAACTCAGAGAGCACCAAGGACCCCACAGTCGTCTTCCTCCTCCTCCTCCTCCTCTCCACAAACTCCCCTCCCTTCTAGCACTGATGGTGTTACCTAGTTGGATAATGAAACGTCTGCAAGAAAACAAGCAAGCTGATTGAGCACCAAGCACCCCACAGTCCTTCTCCTCTTCCTCTTCCTCTTCCTCTTCCTCTTCCTTTTCCTCCTCCTCCTCCTCCTCCTCCTCCTCCTCCTCCTCCTCTCCACAAACTCCCCTCCCTTCTAGCAATGATGATGTTACCCAGTTGGATAATGAAATGTCTGCAAGAAAACAAGCAAGCTCAGAGAGCACCAAGGACCCCACAGTCCTTTTCTTCCTCCTCCTCCTCCTCCTCCTCCTCCTCCTCCTCCTCCTCCTCCTCCTCCTCGTCCCCCAACTCCAAATCAACCATAGTTTGTTTGACATTGTTAGGAGAAACCCCTGAGCTGCTCAGGCTGGGAGATCATGGCTGCAAAGAAGAAGAAGAAGAAGAAGAAAAATCTAGGATCACCCACAAATGTCATCTGATAAGGTCGAATTCTCGGCACCCCCCGCCCCCACGGCAGAAAAAAAATACCTTTTCTGGCCCAGCTTTGCAGAGGGCCATGATGCAAATGCCAGGAAAAGCAAAGACTCCTTTGAGTCAAGCTTCCATTCCTGGCTGGTTTGCTAAATAAAGAGGTGGGGAATTTGATGGCCAGGCCACCGGGCGCCGATAGGCTCAGCCTCGGGTCTGGTTCCCTGGAAGGAGCCGGGAGGGTGAGGACAACATATAATTCTCCAGTAGAGCAGAATTCCAGATCTTTTCTGGTTAAAAAAAACAGTTGGGGATGCTTGGGAACGTCTCTGCCTGCCTCTCCTTTGAGTCAGATTTCCCGTGATGTCCGAAATTTTCTGCCGCCAAAGTAGCCCCTTGAAAATCTCCAGTGTTGGAGCATATAATAATAATAATAATAATAATAATAATAATAATAATAATAATAATAATATGATGATGATGATGATGATGATGATGATGATGATGATGATGATGATGTTGGAAGAGACCTTGGAGGTCATCTAGTCCAACCCCCTGCTCAGGCAGGAAACCCTACACCATTTCGGACAAATGGCTGTCCAGTCTCTTCTTAAAGACTTCCAGCGTTGGAGCATTCACAACTTCTGGAGGCAGGTGGTTCCACTGGTTAATTGTTCTCACTGTCAAGAAGTTTCTCCTTAGTTCCAGGTTGCTTCTCTCCTTGGTTAGTTTCCATCCGTGGCTTCTTGTCCTGCCTTCAGGCAGGACTGCTTTGGTCAAGGACTACCTGTATATCAAGAATCCTTCAATTTTCATCGGCCATCTTGAAAAAGGAGCCATCGAGTGGCAAAGACGATCCTGAGCACTAACCACTCCACCGCTCTACCTTCTGGAAAAAGAGTGTTTCGTAAGTTGACATTTCCATCCCCCACCCCCACCCCGCCCAAGGATGCTATTTTGTAAACAGGACGGCCCCCGCCATCCGGGGACCACTTCACATGCTTTCCAAAGTCCAAAAGTTTCCATTGGCCTGGAAAAGTCCCTTTTAGAGAACCACAAAATTTGTGCGAAACATGGATTTTGGCACCCAGGAAAGGTTTAAATGGTTCTTAAGGATGAGACGTCCTGGAAGATTGGAAAAAGGATCGTGGTTTTGTGGTCTTCTGCTGGCAGGGGGGTGGATGGGGGAAACCTTAATTCTGGTTCTTCACCTGAATTATTTTATTATTTTGTTTTACTGGTCTTTCTTTTCAAGCAATTTCCTAAGCTCAGTACAGATACAGGTAATCCTCCACTTACGACCAGAACTGAACACAAAATTTCTATTGCTTAAATGAGGCAGTTGTTAAGAGGGTTTTGCCCCCTTTTTATCACCTTCCTTGCCACAGTTCTGTTTTTCAAACTGGGCGACTTTAAGAGGGGTGGACTTCAACTCCCAGAATTCCCCAGCTGGCATGCTTTCAGACGGGTGGACTCCAATTCCCAGAATTCCCCAGCCGGCATGCTTTAAGATGGGTGGATTTCAACTCCCAGAATTCCCCAGTTCGCATGCTTTAAGATGGGTGGATTTCAACTCCCAGAATTCCCCAGCCGGCCTGCTTTAAGATAGCCGGTCTTCAATTCCCAGAATTCCCCAGCCGGCATGCTTTGAGATGGGCGGACTTCAACTCCCAGAATTCCCCATCCAGCATGGTTTAAGATAGGTGGACTTCAACTCCCAGAATTCCCTGGCCAGCATGCTTTAAGCTACATGGTCTTCAATTCCCAGAATTCCCCAGCCGGCATGCTTTGAGATGGGCGGACTTCAACTCCCAGAATTCCCCGGTCCACTCATCTTAAAGTTGCCAAGTTTGAAAAACACTGAATTAAGCTATGAACATATAATATTTGTATGCAGCCCAGTCTAGATTTAAGTGTGCCAAATAGCAACCAAACCCTCAATTTAAGGTTAGTCAACAAATTAACAACAGTCACAAGGCAGGAATTTAAATAATCTGTGTCGTTAAAGGTTGTTTATGCCAGTGATATCTGGAACATCACAACGTCAGGGTTACACAACTGGTAGGTAAGCTTTGTAAGGCATACCTCCAGGCAGACACGCGATTTACAAGTTAAATAAATGAATAGCCAGAAAATTAATTAACTATTTATAAGATCAGTGATCATGTCCAGGGTTTGTTTTTTGTTTATTCTCCCGAGAAGCATCACAATTAAAATAAGGCAGGCTATATGATATAAAATTTAAAATATAAATGCAGGATTAAAATATGTGCAAGTTAAATAGGTCTTGTCCAGAAACTAGTAAATATTCATTGTGTTCTGTCGTGTTGTCATGAAGTCCTCAAGAACTGATCAGGACATAAAGGGCACGTTTGTGTGGTTGTCTGTGTGTCACCACAATCGCAAAGGGCAGAAGCCACTGGAGAGTGTCTCTGGATCTTGTTGAACCCGTTCACACTCTATTGAACCATTTCCATACTTCTGAGATTTCACCAGTCCCAAGTTTATAAAGCCCTAGTGAGGCCACACCTGGAATACTCCAGCCAATTTTGGTCACCATATCACAAAAAAGATGTTGAGAGTTTGGGAAAAAAATCAGAGAAGAGCAACTAAGATGATCCAAGGCCTGGAGACTAAAACATATGAAGAACGGCTGCTGGACTTGGGTCTGGCTAGTCTAAAGAAAAGAAGAAATAGGGAAGACCTGATAGCAGCGTTCCAATCTCTCAGGGGCTGCCCCAAAGAAGAGGGAGTCAAGCTCTTCTCCAAAGTGCCTGAAGGCAGGACAAGAAGCAACGGATGGAAACTAACCAAGGAGAGAAGCAACCTGGAACTAAGGATAAACTTCCTGACAGTGAGGATTAACAATTAACCAGTGGAACAGAAGTTGCCTCCAGAAATCGCTTCTTAAATTAATTAAGAAAATGTATAACTTTTTATTGAATTTGAAAACGGAAAATGAACACGTTAAAGAAACAAGGATAACATGGGCAAAGAATTTTGGATACAATATAGATTTAGAGAAACGGCCAAACCTAAATGGGAAAGAAATTATAAACTGACAACGTCAACTTCTTACAAAGAAAACTTAATATAAAATGTTTTATAGATGGCACTTGTCACCAGCAAGATTATTCTATTCTATTCTATTCTATTCTATTCTATTCTATTCTATTCTATTCTATTCTATTCTATTCTGTTCTGTTTTTCTATTTCTATTATTTCTATTTCTATTTCTATTCTGTTCTTTCCACCCTGAGTTACAAATATTCTTCTTTATAGGTGAGTTCTTGGATGAAAGGACTACCATAAAATTCCAGAGCTATGGACAAGATTGCTGAAAGTTGAAAAAGTGTGGAAAGGGACATCAGATTCCTCTTGCTGTGAAAGGTGCACCATCCCATAACAATTTGGAGATCAAGCTTTCTGCCGAAGGTTCAACCTCCAGGCTAAGATTTGCTCTCCTCCTTGCAGAACCAAGTTTAGTCATGGTTTCATGGAAAACCAAAAATCTCTTGTAGCGTTTTTGGAACCAGCCCACCGCCATCCAGTGGGGTCCCTTCCCCATTTTATGTGCTGTCTGACGTGCGGTCTGACAGCTGCAAAGAATTAAGCTTTGTTTGATTGTTTCGATTTCATTTCTTTTTTTTTCCCCAGCAAGTGGGTCTGCGCCAGATGTTTTCCGAAGGCACATCACGCACAGCAAGAGACAAAAAAAACCAGACGCTGCTTTGAACAGCGTTTCTGGATACATTTTGGGTCGGAGAAAATAATGTTGTGATGATTCTGTGAACTTTTGCTGAAAGGGCCCCTGAAAAGAGAATTCTGTATTTCAACATCATCTTTTTTGAAAAAAAAGAAAGGGAAAAAAAAAAAGGTCTGGAGATCGAGGAACGTCGATCCCGGGGGGAAAAAAAAATGTAATCTAAGGATTTTGAGGATCGAGGTCATATTAATCTCTCCTTGCTCCTGGGAGATTATCCAAAGTTGGGATGGACTGAGAACGTGATAAAGGCTAACAGGAGAATTACCAATATCAGGTCAATCTTTATTGTTCGTAGATTAGCCAACCGAATTCAAGACTCACAATTCATTGAGAGAAAAGGAAAAAAATACAGCTAATCTAAAATATCTAAAAAGGGTTAAAGTGAATACCCAAAGCTGGAAGAGGCAACTGGAGTGGCTTGTTTTTTCTTTGAAGACCTTTCACTACTCATCCCAGAAGGTTCTTCAGCTCTGACTGGATGGTGGGGAAGTGGAAGGATTTATACTCCTTGCAGACAGCTGGTCATTTGCCTTCTTTGAGAGAGTCGTTGAGGCCACTTGGAAGTTTGTCTGTGTCCTCAGGGTCACCCCTAAGGGGGGACTAGAACTCACTGTCTCCTTATGATTGGCCCAAAGTCACCCAGCCGGCTTCCATGCCTAATGCAGGTCTAGAATTCAATCTCCCAGGAATTGGTCCAAAGTCACCTAGCCGATTTTCATGCCTAAGACGGGACTAGAACTCACCGTCTCCTGGTGATTGGCCCAAAGTCATCCAGCTGGCTTTCATGCCTAAGGTGAGACTAGAACTTACCATCTCCTGGTGACTGTCCCAAAGTCACCCAGCTGGCTTTCATGCCTAAGGCGGGACTAGAACTCACAACCTCTTGGTGATCGGCCCAAGGTCACTTAGCCAGTTTCTATTTCTAAGGTGAGACTAGAACTCACTATCACCCGGTCATTGTCCCAAAATCATCCAGCCAGCTTCCAAGCCCAATGCAGGACTAGAACTCACTGTCTCTTGGTGATTGGCCAAAGTCACTCATCTGGCTTTCATGTCTAAGGAGGACTAGAACTCACCGTCTCCTCTAAGGTGGACTAGAACTCACTGTCTCCTGGTGATTGTCCCAAACTCATCCAGCCGGCTTCCATGCCCAATGCAGGACTAGAACTCACTGTCTCCTGGTGATTGGCCCAAAGTCACTCAGCAGGCTTTCATGTTTAAGGGGGACTAGAACTCACCGTCTCCTCTAAGTTGGACTAGAACTCACTGTCTCCTGGCGATTGTCCCAAAATCATCCAGCCGGCTTCCATGCCCAATGCAGGACTTGAACTCACTGTCTCCTGGTGATTGGCCCAAAGTCACTCAGCAGGCTTTCATGTTTAAGGGGGACTAGAACTGACCGTCTCCTCTAAGTTGGACTAGAACTCACTGTCTCCTGGCGATTGTCCCCAAATCATCCAGCTGGCTTCCATGCCCAATGCAGGACCAGAACTCACTGTCTCCTGGTGATTGGCCCAAAGTCACCCAGCTGGCTTTCATGTTAAGGCGGGACTAGAACTCACCATCTCCTCTAAGGTGGACTAGAACTCACTGTCTCCTGGCGATTGGCCCAAGGTCACTTAGCCCAGCTCTTATTTCTAAGGTGCGGCTAGAACTCCCTATCACCTGGTCATTGGTCCAAAACCTCCCAGCCAGCTTTCATGCCTGAGGCAGGACTAGAACTCACCGTCTCCTGCTTTCTAGTCTGATGCTTTAACCACTAGGCCAAAATGGCTCTTTATCATTTTCCTTCTGGAACATGGTCCAAAATTGGGATGAAGGGAGAAACTGAAAAAGACGAACAGGAAGTCTGCGGAAAGCCTGGAAAGGCCACGCTAGGCGTGGGGCGTGAAAAAAAACGAAACGGGATTGTTGACTAAAGGAGAATTTAAACAGGCCTCGCTGTTGAAAAGTTCAAAGGAACAATAAAAAAAATAAAGGATGGGATAAAATCTAGTAATCTCAACTCTGTGCTGAGAAAGGGGATTGCACAAGGCCCGTTGCGCAATTGGGCCCAGCAATTATTTGCCTAGATTTCTTATCAAAATGGACATATAGCATATAAAAATTCTCCACCGGGCTGACGATGTCCATGTATTTGCATGACACAACACGCTTAGCCCTAAAACCCGAGTTAATAAATCACAGCCACGTTTATAGGAGGTGCCCTACCCAGGGAAATAAACCCTATTATTTTTCCCCTCAACTGCAAACTGCTCAAACCCAATTTTAAGAAGAAATTCCCTCGAGATTTAGGCCTGGGTTAGAACACAATACAATACAGGTAGGAATCAGGGGTAGGCAACCTTGGCTCTTTTATGACTCATGGACTTCAACTCCCAGAATTCCTGAGCCAGCCATGCTGAGGGGAAAGGGAGAGGTTTCCAAGCTGAGCCATGCTGGCTCAGGAATTCTGGGAGTTGAAGTCCACGACTCATGAGGGGGCCATAGTTTCCCCGTGCTGCCTCAGGAATTCTGGGAGTTGAAGTCCACGAGTCATGAGGGGGCCATAGTTTCCCCATGCTGGCTCAGGAATTCTGGGAGTTGAAGTCCACGAGTCATGAGGGGGCCATAGTTCCCTCATGCTGACTCAGGAATTCTGGGAGTTGAAGTCCGCAACTTATGAAGGGGCCATAGTTCCCCCATGCTGGCTCAGAAATTCTGGGAGTTGAAGTCCACGAGTCATAAAAGAGCCAAGGTTGCCTACCCCTGGCCGAGGAGGCTCACCGCTTAGAACAGGAGGACTTAGGCCAGGGGTAGGCAACCTTGGCTCTTTTATGACTGGTGGACTTCAACTCCCAGAATTCCTGAGCCAGCCGCGCTGAGGGGAAAGGGAGAGGTTTCCAAGCTGAGCCATGCTGGCTCAGGAATTCTGGGAGTTGAAGTCCACCAGTCATGAGGGGGCCATAGTTCCCCCATGCGGGCTCAGGAATTCTGGGAGTTGAAGTCCACAAGTCATAAAGGGGGCCATAGTTCCCCCATGCCGGCTCAGGAATTCTGGGAGTTGAAGTCCACCAGTCATAAAAGAACCATGGTTGCCTACCCCTGTGTTAGAAGCAGCAAATCTGCCTTGTTTATGACCTTCAAACAAAGACAATATTAAGACAATATTAAGTCCTCGACTTAATAATTTGTTTAGCCACCTTTAAAAGTTACGACAGTGAGTTTTAAAGTCCTCGCCCTTACGACTGTGGCAGCATCCTGATGGCTACCTGCTCAGAAATTTGGGCACCTGACAACCGGCGGTGTGTTTACGATTGTTCGCAGCATCCCAGGATCCAGTGATCACCATTTGCGATCTTCTTAGCCAGCGTCGGTCAAGTAGAGTCAATGAATTTGCTTTGTGTCAACATACAGGAAGTCCTCAACTTACTACCACAATGGAGTCCAAAATTTCTAAGTGAAACCTTTGTTAAGTCGGTTTTGGCCCATTTTACAGCTTTTCATGCCACAATTAAGCAAATCACTGCAGCTGTTAATAACCTGGTTGTTAAGTGAATCTGGCTTCCCCCCCACTGACTTTGCTTGTCAGGTCACAAAAAGGGGATCACCCAACCCCGGGACACTGCAACCGTCGTAAATATGAGTCAGCTGCCAAGCGTGTGAATTTTGATCACATCATCATGGGGCTGCTATAAAGGTCGTTAAGTGTGAAAAACGGTCGTTAAGTCCCTTCTCTCAGTGGCGTCGTAACTTTGAACGGTCGCTAAATGAACTGTTGTTAAGTAGAGGACGGCCTCTAATCCGTTCGAGAACTGCGGTGATTTGCTTAACGTCTGTGGCGAAAGAAAAAAAAAAGGTAAAATTGAGCGCAACCCACTTAGCAGCTTTGCTCAGCAACGTAAATTTCGCTCCCAATTGCGGTCGTAAAACGAGGACTGTGTTCATTGCCCAGGATCTATGTGAAAGTTGCACAGCTAGTCCGATAAAACCTGAATAGAAGTCCCTGGCTGCGTTGCCACATTTCCGCAGGAGTGACAAAAGCCGTGTTTTTGCTCCCCGCGGCTGTTGCAACCGAACACGCCCCCATAAAGTGTGACATCTGTGCGATGCACGGACTCGGTTGCCGTGACCCTCCAAATTAAAACAGGCCTTGCTTTGAAGAATATTCGGAACATCTGAGCCCCCCCCCCTCTCCCCTTCCAAATCAAAACAAGGCAAGCCAGAATCGATGCAATATGAGCTTTAATTGTATTCCATTTTAATGTTACTGTACAAGGAAACATTTACAATGCTTTGGTTATTTCTCTATTTACATGGGCCGGCGGGGGCTCCCCCCCACCCTCTCGCTGCTGGCCAGATGTGTTTCTGCACCAGAAGAATAAAAAAACAAAAAGAAACCCAGAAAAACCCGCACTATTTTTTATTTTTTTTTGACTTCTTACTGGGCTGATTTTTTTATTATTTTTGGTAAGCGCTTCAGGTGGGCTGGTTCAAATAGCTTTATTTTTATTATTATTATTATTTTTGCAACTCTGCATTTTGAGCGAGCGCCTTCTTCCCACCTGGAAATCCGGGTCCTCAAAAGAGAATTGCCAGTAAACAGACATCTGTGGTATCTTCCCCCGTTCCCAACACATTAACAAACTCCTCGCTAACCCTCTTCTCCGACGTACATTGTGCTTTTCTGTGCTTCCCACAACGGTTGCATCTTCTGATGCCTTTCAAAAGACTTTGTCCCCTTATCGCAAACTTTGTCCTTTTATCACAAACTTTGTCCCTTTATCCATCTTCTGTAACCCCCCTTCTTCTTCCTTCCCCTTCCAGCAGTTCAAATTCAATCTGCTGAGGTTAATTAACCCTCCTCCCAACAAACTTCAGATAGCCAATTCTTGACCACTGGAGCTCCACTCTTGACAATGGAGAGGAAAGCTCTCTCTCCTCGGACCGATTCCAAAAGGTCCCCAGATCTGTTGGAAGGTGGCAACAGCGGTCTGTTTCCCCTTCCACGTTATCTAGGGCTTGGTTCCGCCCGTTTTATAGTTCTGAATTGGCTTTAAAAAGGTCTGAATCACAAATGGTGATACCAGCAGCACTCACGCATCAAGACAAGGAAAACAAAAATAAAAAATAAAAATAAAAGGTCGGTTTTGAGAAAGAAACGACCTGGAAATCAAAGTACAAAAGGAAGGGTCTACAAAAGTTTTCAAATAATATTTTTTAAAAAAACAAACAAAGAGAGAGAGAGAGAGAGAGAGATTAAATATGGGGCGTAGCAATTCACAGAAGGAAAGGACACCACCAAGTATAGAATTCCAGTCATTCAAATGGAAACTTGTTGAACCTGGGGCCTTTTTCTCAGGGACGGTTCAGCCCTTAGACCGTGTCAATCTAGAGAAGCGTTTCTCAACTTTTGACAACTTTAAGATGGGTGGACTTCAACTCCCAGAATTCTGGGAGTTGAAGTCCACCCATCTTAAAGTCGAGAAATATTGCTCTGGGAGAAAAATCGATAATTGAGACTCTTTCTGTTGACACAAAGAATCAGAATCACGAAGAGACACAACGCCCCCCCCTCTAAAATTCCAATTTCTCAATGAACAATTTCTTTTTTTTAAAAAAAAGAGCCAATTCGTATTGGGAAGGGAAATTTTAAAAAGGTTGCAGCCCTCCGGAGAGGGCTTTGACTTCCCGATAACAGTAATATATACAGAAGGATCGAAACCTCTGGAATCTGCGGTTACCGTCCAGAAACCCCTTAATTTTCCTTCCCACCCTAAACACTCCCCCCCCAGGGATCAGACACCGGTGTTCAACAATGTTTGCGGGAAAAACCAGTAGCTGCCTTTAAAATAAGAAAGAAAGAAAGAAAGAAAGAAAGAAAGGAAGGAAGGAAGGAAGGAAGGAAGGAAGGAAGGAAGGAAGGAAGGAAGGAAGGAAGGAAGGAAGGAAGGAAGGAAGGAAGGAAGGAAGACCAAGATTCACATGTATTACAAAAAGATCAACCAAGAAAGAAGAAAGAAGGGCCTCCACCATTCTCACATTACAGGAAAGAAAATGTACACTTTTATTTATAAATAAAAGAGCGGGAGGAAAAAAACAAAAAAAGGGGGGGGAATGGCCTCGCTCCCGCTTTTTTAAACCAGAGTCTCTTTCCGTTTGATGCTGAGCTGGCTTTTGTCCCGGCTCCTCCGGAGCCCTGAATGCATCCTGTAGCTTTTGACGTTCTTCATCTCTGACGCCGTGTCGGCATCGGCGACGTTCTCGCCGAGCTCCGCGCGGAAGCTGCCCGACCCGGAAGTCTGTCTCCTCTGGATCTTGGCACTGGATCCGAAAGGGTGGTTCTCTTCGCCTTCCTCGCTCAGCTCGGGCAGGTCTTTGAGGTCGAAAGGCACGGGGCTGGGCTGGAAGGGGCCGATGGCCGCCTGGATGCAGTTGAACCACTGCTGCTTGTGGAAGATGTCGTTGGCCTGCAGCGTGTGGGACTGGCCCGAGGCGGAGTCCCGGAATCGGACCCGGAAGATGTTTTTGGCTGGAAAGCAAGCAAGGAGGGAAGGAGGTTTACCGACATGCTCAGGTCATTTTTTTTCTCCCACCTCCGGAACGCAAGTGGACTTTCTTTTTCATGTTCTTTTGAAAAGGTTTCGCTTGTCATCCAAGAAGCTTCCTCCGGTTCTAACTGATGCCACAGCTGAAGTTCTGGAATGGATGTTAGAACCGGAAGAAGCTTCTCGGATGAGAAGCGAAATGTTTTGGGGGAAAAAACCAAAACCCGAGAAAGGCCAGATTCAAAATGTTTCGTTCTCATCAAAGCAGTCTCTTCATTTCTGTCTGATTTTTAGAACCGAAGTTCTAGAACCGATGTTAGAATTGAAGCAGTTCTAGAACCGACGTGAGACCTAAAGAAGCTTCTTGGACGAGAAGCGAAACGGTTTTTTGGGGGGGGAATAAGAAAAACCAGATTAAAAACGTTTCACTTCTTATCCAAGTCTCTATAGTTCTATCTAATGTTGGAACTGAAGAAGTTCTAGAACCGATGTTAGAATGGAAGCAGTTCTAGAACTTATATGAGACCTGAAGAAGCTTCTTGGATGAGAAGCGAAACATTTTGGAAAAAACTCAAGGAAGACCAGATTAAAAACGTTTCGCTTCTCATCCAAGAAGTTCTAGAACAGATGTTAGAATGGAAGCAGTTCTAGAACCGACGTGAGACCTGAAGAAGCTTCTTGGATGAGAAGCGAAACGTTTTGGGGAAAAAAAAACCCAACAAAGACCAGATTAAAAACATTTCGCTTCTCATCCAAGACGTCTCTTCAGTTCTATCCGATGTTGGAACTGAAGAAGTTCTAGAACCGAGGTTAGAAGGGAACCGGTTCTAGAACCGATGTTGAGACCTGAAGTAGCTTCTGGGAAGCGAAGCGAAACGTTTTCAAAGCAAAGACCAAGAAAATCCAGTGGGCCTTTTGGGAAAAGCACTTTCGGGACAAGGAGAAGGATGTTCTGGTCAACTCTTGAAGGACACATCGGGTGTGGGCTCCTGGTTGGGAATCTCTTCCAGAAAGGTCCTGAAAAGGGTCTTCGATAGAGATGGGCTTTTAGGGGGATGAATCTAGAGGATGTCCCTCTTGCTGTTTTTAGGGATCCCTGAAAGAATGTGCCAAAGTAGGGGAAAAGTGGGGTTGGGATGTCTGGGGAAACGAAAGGACCCAACCTTCTGAAGAACATTGCAGGATTCAGAAGCTTCCCTCGACAGATCAGCCTCTAGATTAAGGGCAGGCGCTAAAGGAGGAGGGGGCTGTTTTCCCTCAGAACCATAGAGCTGGAAGGGACCTTGGAGGTCTTTTAGTTCAACTCTCTGGTCAAGAAGGAAACCTTATACCGGGGGGGGGGGGGGTCTTCCAACTTGGCCCTTTTATGACTTGTGGACTTCAACTCCCAGAATTCCACAGCCAGGCACGTGTACCTGGCTGAGGAATTCTGGGAGTTGAAGTCCACAAGTCATAAAAGGGTCAGTTCCCTCACGCTGGCTGAGGAATTCTGGGAGTTGAAGTCCACAAATCATAAAAGGGCCAAGTTGGAAGACCCCTGCCTTATATCATCCCAGACAATCTCTTCTCAAAAGCCTCCGGTGATGGGAGCATCCACAACTTCTGGAGGAAAGTCGTTCCACCGATTAATTCTTCTGACTTCCTCCTTAATTCTAGCTTGGATCCCTTTTTGACCAGCTTCCCGGCTGTTACTTCTTGTCCTGCCCTCAGAGGCTTTGGAGAATAGCCTGACCCTCCCCTCTTCTCTGGGACAGCCCCTCAAATATTGGAATCCTTCCTACCTACCTTTATCTGAATTGCCAAAGGCACCTCGGAACGACCCGCCCATTTTGACATCTCCATCTTGCAAGTCTTCCAGGACCAGGTCTTGGACCGGGATGGGCTGCCGATACACTTGGTAAGAATGGCGCTCGTTCCGTGTCACGGGCCGGGTGAGGACCAGGACTTCTTGGAAAAGGAAGATGTAGAGCTTCTGGAAAGAAGAGAAGCGAGGAGGTTTTAAGTGAAATTCAGCCACAATCAAAGAGAGGGAAGTATATATTTCTATGCAAGCGAAAAGATTTTGGAGCGTTCTGCTGTCACACGCACAGACACACACCAAAATAAACCATCATTTAATCACCAAACATTTGCTTTTAGATCGGGGTTGTCGAATCTTGGCCATTTGAAGAATTGTGGACTTCAACTCCCAGAATTCCCCAGCCCAGCAGGCATATAGTCACCCTGTCAAAGGTAATGTGCGGATGGGGAATTTGAGGAGTTGAGGTCCACTCGTCTTAAAAGTGTTTGGAAAACACCCCTCTAGATGGCCTGCAATAGGATGTGGCAGTCAAAGGTACCCCTGATGGTCTTCAGCTACCAGTCCTTGCTAAAAAAAAAAAAAAAAGTCTATAAAAAGATATTGAGATTCTAGAAAGAGTACAAAGAAGAGCAACAACGATGATCAGGGGACTGGAGGCTAAAACATACAAGGAACAGTTGCTGGTATTGGGCATGTCTAGTTTAATGAAGAGAAGGACGAGGGGGGACATGATAGCAGTCTTCCAGTATCTCAGGGGCTGCCCCAAAGAAGAGGGAGTCAAGCTATTCTCCAAAGCGCCTGAAGGCAGGACAAGAAGCAACGGATGGAAACTCACCAAGGAGAGAAGCAACCTAGAACTAAGGAGAAACTTCCTGACAGCTAGAACAATTAACCAGTGGAACAATCTGCCTCCAGAAGCGGTGAACGCTCCAACACTGGAAGTTTTTAAGAAATGGTATAGGGTTTCCTGCCTGAGCAGGGGGTTGGACTAGATGACCTCCAAGGTCCCTTCCAACATTATTATGGATCATCGCACAGTCAGCCAGATGTTCAGACTGGATTTGGCATTTTGTCTACCTAGCGAGTCCTTCCCAAGGATCCGGGATAGACAGATGTGGATGTTTGATGGTATTACAGATCTCGTCGCAGGATGGAAGCAGTTCCTAGTAAGGCCGCCTTTTGCAATTGACTAATGACAAATTTGTCAATGCCAATGGTGTTCAAGTGGTGCTCCAGTTGTTTTGGGATTATTATTATTATTATTATTATTATTATTATGGATCATCGCACAGTCAGCCAGATGTTCAGACTGGATTTGGCATTTTGTCTACCTGTCGAGTATTATTATTATTATTATTATTACTACTACTATTATTATTATGGGTCTCCAACCTCGACAACTTTTAAAGGCTTGTGGACTTCAACTCCCAGAATTCCTCACTCAGCCAGGTTGCCAAGTTTGAAGACCCCCGGCTGTAATGGAAAAGATGAAGCTGACCAATGAGAAAAATGTGTTGTTTATAGCCGAGAACAAAAAGACGAACTCCATCTTTTATTTCTGCAAAGCAGCCCTAAGTAAATATTGATAGAACAGCCTTTAAATGTTTTTTTCCTACCTGACGGCTGCGGGCCCAAAAGGCCACTTAATAAAGTACATTGTCCTCTC
>NW_015389246.1:41037-53329 GCF_001527695.2 Protobothrops mucrosquamatus
TATATATATATATATATATATATATATATATATAAAAGAGAAGAAATAAATAAGGGCAGCTGGCAGAAGGCAAGGAATCCTTATTTTTATTGGATGACAGACCTTCAACAAGAAACTGAGTAACAGAAGCTACCCGGCCTTCTTTTCTGGGCTTGTCCTCAAGAATTTATTCTATTTTTTTTTAATCCCACCTTTGTTACTAATATGTGGTTCAAGGCGGTTATTGCTGATTGGTCCAAGCCAGCTTTCGTGCCTAAGGGTGGAACTAGAACTCACCGTCTCCTGGTGATTGGCTCAAAGTCACCCAAATGCCTTTCATCCGTAAGGCGGGATTAGAACTTGCCGTCTCCGGGTGATTGGCCCGAAATCATCCAGTTGACTTTCATGCCTAAGGCAGGACTAGAACTCACTGCCTCCTGGTGATTGGCCCAGTCACCCAGCCGGCTTTCATGCTTAAGGCGGGACTAGAACTCACCGTCTCCTGGTGATTGGCCCAAAGTCACCCAGCTGGCTTTCATGGCTAAGGCAGGACTAGAACTCACAACCTCCTGGTGATTGGCCGAAGGTCACGTAGCCAGGTTTCATGCCTAAGGCGGGACTAGAACTCACTGCCTCCTGGTGACTGGCCCAGAGTCACCCAGCTGGCTTTCATGGCTAAGGCAGGACTAGAACTCACAACCTCCTGGTGATTGGCCGAAGGTCACTTAGCCAGGTTTCATGCCTAAGGCGGGACTAGAACTCACTGCCTCCTGGTAATTGGCCCAGAGTCACCCAGCCGGCTTTCATGGCTAAGGCAGAACTAGAACTCACCGTCTCCTGGTGATTGGCCCAAAGTCACCCAGCTGGTTTTCATGCCTAAGGCGGGACTAGAACTCACAACCTCCTGGTGATTGGCCGAAGGTTACTTAGCCAGGTTTCATGCCTAAGGCGGGACTAGAATTCACCGTCTCCCGGTGATTGGTCCAGAGTCACCCAGCTGGCTTTCATGCTTAAGGCGGGACTAGAACGCACCGCCTCCTGGTGACTGGCCCCAAAGTCACCCAGCTGGCTTTCGTGCCTGAGTTGGGACTAGAACTCACTGCCTCCTGGTAATTGGCCCAGAGTCACCCAGCCGGCTTTCATGGCTAAGGCGGGACTAGAACGCACCGCCTCCTGGTGACTGGCCCCAAAGTCACCCAGCTGGCTTTCGTGCCTGAGTTGGGACTAGAACTCACCGTCCCCTAGTTTCTAGGCCACCATCTTAAAACACTCTTCGCTCCCAGTTCCCAGATTTTCACTTACGTGGCCGTTTTTGTTCTTCAGCTCTCCGTGACAGAGCAAAACTTTGCTGGCTTCAATCCGCGGATCCCGCTGCTTCTCATCCAGGTATTCCAGCTTATCGATATAATATTGGCACTCCGTCTCCCCTTTCTTCAAGTTGATGTCCGAGAGGACTCCTTGGATGATGGAGATCTAGGAGGGAAAAGCATCCATTGGTGAAGGTGGCTTGGCAACCGAAGTTGGGGACTGGAATAGAGAGTGTGGGGGAGAGGTAGGAAAGGAAACGCTGCTAGACTAAACACTGAACGCTGGCACGGATGACGTTACCTAGTTGGGTCATGAAATGTCCGCAAGAGAACCACCCAGTGCAGAGGGCACCCAGGACCCCACAGTCCTCCGCCTCCTCTCCTCCTTCCTTCTTCCTCCCCTTTATTCCTTCTCCTTTTCTTCCTCTTTCTCCTTCTCCACTCCTCAAACCCCCCTCCCTTCTAGCACTGATGACGTTCCCTAATTGGGTCTTGAAACGTCTGCAAGAAAACAGCCAAGCTGAGAGAACACCAAGGACCCGACAGTTCATTCTCTCTCTCTCTCTCTCTCTCTCTCTCTCTCTCTCTCTCTCTCTCTCCTTCCTTCCTTCCTCCTAGCACTGATGATGTTACCTAGTTGGGTCATGAAACGTCTGCAAGAAAACCACCAAGCTCAGAGAGCATCCAGGTCCCCACAGTCCTCCTTCTTTCTTTCTTTCTTTCTTTCTTTCTTTCTTTCTTTCTTTCTTTCTTTCTTTCTTTCTTTCTTTCTTTCTTTCTTTCTTTCTTTCTTCCTTCCTTCCTTCCTTCCTTCCTTCCTTCCTTTCCTCCTCTTCACTCCCTTCTGTCCCTGATGACGTTCCCTAGCTGGGTCAGGAGAGGCCTGCCAGAAGACCCCCCAGCTCAGAGACCCTTGGGGACCCAGAGGGGGTGTGTGTAAAGCAGAGCCCCCTTACCGCTTCTTCCAGACTCTGGACGTCCGGGTGATCGTTGGGCGTGTGCCGGAGGATCTCCTTCAAGAGGAGCGGGTACTTGACCAGGCGGCTGCGAGGGATGTCCAGGAAGCTCCAGAGGTCCAGCTTGCGGCTGAAAGGCGACTCCAGGCAGCGCTGCAGGAAGTCCTGGACCCGGGCGTCTTGCTTCTTCTGGTCCAGGAGGGCCTTGGCCGCCAACTGGTTGCTGCAGTAGGCCTTGTAGGCCTTCAGTCCGGGCAGCTGGAGGGGGAGGAGGAGGAGGAGGAGGAGGAGAACACACCAGGCTGGTTAGAGAACGAAGCTTGGCTGCGGTAGAGAGACATCCGCTCTTTCTGCAACTAACGTTGAGCAGTTGCCCACATTTAGGAGGAGGAGGAGGAAAGAGGAAGAAAGGAAGGAGAGGGGGAGGGAGAAGGAGAAGGGGTAAAAGAAGGAGTAAAAGGAGGAGGAGGAGTAAGAGGAGGAGGAGTAAAAGGAGGAGGAAGGAAAGAGGAAGAAAGGAGAGGAGGAGGGAAAAGGGGAGGAGGAAGAGAAGGGGTAAAAGGAGGAGGACGAGGAGTAAAAGGAGGAGGTGGAGTAAGAGGAGGAGTAAAAGGAATAGTAGTAGTAAAAGGAGGCGTAGTAGTAAAAGGAGGCATAGTAGTAAAAGGAGGAGGCAGAGGAGGAGTAAAAGGAAGTAAAAGGAGGAGGAGTAAACAGAGGAGGAGTAAAAGGAGCAGTAAAAGAAGTAAAAGGAGTAGTAGTAGTAAATGGAGGAGTAAAAGTAGTAAAAGGAGGAGGCAGAGGAGTAAAAGGAGAAGTAAAAGGAGGAGTAAACAGAGGAGAAGAGGAGGAGGGGTAAGAGGAGAAGTAAAAGGAAGAGGAGGAGTAAAAGGAGTAGTAGTAAAAGGAGACGGAGGAGCAAAAGGAGGAGGCAGAGGAGGAGTAAAAGGAGAAGTAAAAGGAGACAGAGGAGTAAAAGGAGAAGTAAAAGGAGAAGTAAAAGGAGGAGGCGGAGGAGGAGGAGGAGAAGGCACAAAGTCACAATTTGCAAGCCAACAGGGGCAGGGTGTGTGTGTGTGTGTCTATCAAGTTATTGTTTTTTTATTCTCTTCTACGTTTATTGCTTGTAAGCTGCCCAGAGTCGCAGAGAAGGAATGGGCGGCCCAAACAAACTACAAATGAAAGAGAAAGATCAGCGAGAACGGGGTGGACAAAAGGCTGGGGTCAGCGGGCCTTAAGCAGGGGGGGGAGTAGGGAAGGGCCCGAGGTCTCACTCACCCAGGCCACCAGGAGGGGCCCGATTCGCTCCACCGTTCCATCCGGCCGGGTCACCTCCCCCAGCTCCTCCAGGAAGGCTGCAAGGGAAAGGCAGAGATCCATCAAAGGCCCCCTTCCAGCAGGAAGGACGTTTTAAAAACGTTTAAATAAATACAGGCGATAAGTCCTCCAGGGGCAGGGTGCCTTTAAGCAAATGTGGCAGTTGCAAGAGCAAAGGTCGTAAGTGTGAATTCACTGCTCACTAGGGGTATGGGCTTTGTCAAAAACCAGACACACAGGTGTCGTAAAATACAACTGCAGGCAGTCCTCGGACTTACAATAGTTCATTTAGTGACTGTTCGAAGTTACAAAGGCACTGAAAAAGGGGGCTGGACTAGATGACCTCCAAGGTCCCCTCCAACTCATTCTATTCTATATCCCATTCCATATTTTCTATTCTATTCTATATCCCATTCCATATTTTCTATTCTATTCTATTCTATTCTATTCTATTCTATTCTATTCTATTCTATTCCCTATTTTCTATTCCCTATTTTCTATTCTATTCCCTATTTTCTATTCTATTCCCTATTTTCTATTCTATTCCCTATTTTCTATTCTATTCTATTCTATTCTATTCTATTCTATTCTATTCTATTCTATCTTATCTTATCCTGAATAATAAAAAATAAAAACTGCTGGAGAAGCCACCATTGATGGTTGGTTGCCGGGCTCACAGCCTGCCAAGCTCTTTTAGGTAGCTTTTCCTTACAGATAGCTTTATCCATGACTGATCTGACTTTTTTCTTTTTTTGATAAGAACATTCCAACGGAGCGTGAAATTATTTGTACAGTGACACACGTTCCTGGAGCTATTTGCTTTCTTAGTCACTTGGGCAGGTCTGGCCCCGAGCTGTTCAGGATGTCAAGAAATCCTGACTTGGCTCGGCAGGGCCGGTGCTTTTACCTTCGTGCAACGGGATGTAGGAATCCAGGTCTCCGAAGATGTGACTCAGCTCCTCTTCGGACATGATGGACAGCTTCAACATGGGGTCGTGGTAAGCCTGGCGATAGAGGAGGAGAGATCCAAATTCAGGCGTGTCAAGGTAATGATTTAAAAGCCAAACAGCTAATGCGGGGGGCTTCAAACTTGGCCCTTTGATGACTCGTGGACTTCAAGTCCCAGAATTCCTCAGCCAGCCACGCTGAAGACCCCTGAGCTAATGTAATGTAAGACGCATGATGTAATGTTGGGAAGGACTCAGCAGGGTCTGTGTCCCTTGAAGAGCCAGCAGGCTCTGTATCTCTTTAAGAGCCGTGTATAAAAGGGAAGACTCTGCAGATGTGTGCTCTCTCTTCCCGCTTCCCTGCTGTAACTGCCATGTGTTGAAGCCTGCTGTGTTAGCACGTGTATGCATATAGTTCCTGGTATATGATATTGTAGAATAGTGTAAGATAAACCACCATTTAACGTAAACCACGATTTACTGCGTTTCCCGCTGGGTTATCTCGGCGCAGTAAGACTGGGCATGCTCGGACAAGGCGCTTGGTGTTTACGACGATTGCAGCATCCCAGGGTGATGGGATCGCCGTTGGGGACTTCTGACAAGCAAAGTCAACTGGGGGGGGGGATGCAGGATTCGCTTAATGACCGTGTCGATTTACTTAACAACTGCAGCGGTTCGCTTAATGAATAACAGTGGCCAAAAATAAATAAATAGTAAAATTGGCCGCGAAGCACGTCATCGCTTCGCTTAGCAACGGAAAGTCTGTTCTCGATTGTGGTCGTTAATTTGAGGATTGGTTGCGCAGTCGATGGCTCTCTTGCTGCTATTGGGAAGAGGTTGCCACTGAGGAGGAGGAGGAGGAGGAGGAGGAGGAGGAGGAGGAGGAGGAGGAGGAGAAGGAAGGCTGGTAATCAACGGCTAGTGATCTCTTTGAAGAAACTTGAGTCCCTTGCAGGCTTATCAATCAAAGTCAACAAGAGCCAGGAGAGACCCACCTTTCTTGCAAGCTTCAGGTCCTCAATCAAATCCTGCTCGCCTCGAGAAAGTTCGTAGATGGCCTGCAGAGACACAAGAAAAACGGAAGGCCCGGACTGTTAAGAAACTTCTCTGCCTTTTGAAGACTTCACAGTCTACTAACTAGGTTGGGTTACTATGGGTTAAGATTGCTAACCTGCTTTCTGTCAAGAACCAAGAACCACAAATGGAGTTACTTCTGGGTAAGAGACAGAATAACAAGAGTTGGAAGGGACCTTGGAGGTCTTCTAGTCCAACCCCCAACTCAAGCAGGAGACCCCATGCCAGTGATGGCGAACCTTTTAGAGACCGAGTGCCCAAACTGCAACCCAAAACCCACTTATGCATCGTCGGGTGCCGGGTGGGCGTGGCCCATTGGGTGGGCGTGGCTGAGGTGGTAACGGCAGACTGGGTGGGACTAAAAAGTTCAATCAACCAATTTCAACTTTGCAAGATTTTTTTTCCCCCACAAGAAGTTGAAATTGACTGATTGATTGAACCTTTTTTTGTGTGTGTACACGACGGCGGAGGCCTAAAGCGAAAAGGTTTTATAAAACCCAGCTGAAGGCCTAGGACTGGGGCGAGGGCGCGTGTGCCCACAGAGAGGGCTCTGAGTGCCGCCGCTGGCACCCGTGCCATAGGTTCACCACCACTGCCCTATGCCATTTCAGACAAATGGCTGTCCAATATCTTCTTTAAAATTACCTGGAGCACCTAAAACCTCTCCTTCCTTCCTTCCCTCCGTTTTTTATCCTTCCCTGCCTCCCTCCCTTTGTTTTCCTTCCTTCCTTCCTTCCTTCCTTCCTTCCTTCCTTCCTTCCTTCCTTCCTTCCTTCCTTCCTTCCTTCCTTCCTTCCTTCCTTCCTTAGCAATAGCACTTAGACTTATGTACCGCTCTACAGTGCTTTACAGAGTCAATATATTGCCTCCTCAAACCACCTGGGTCCTCATTTTAACCAACCTCGGAAGGATGGACGGCTGAGTCAACCTTGAGCCGGTCACGATCAAACTGCCGGCAGCTGGCAGAAGTAGCCTGCAGTACTGCCTTCTAACCACTGCGCCACCAGGGCGCACCAATAAAAATGGGAGAAGCTTCAGGACCGGCTCCTGCAGGCGCCATTCCCTGAGCCGAGCTCAACCCAAGGGCCATCCCGCTGCTCCAAGCTCAGCCTCACCTCCTGGCGTTTGATTTCCTTGGTGCTGAGCGTCTCCTTCATGGTGACGTCCAACGTCTCAGACCAGAGCACGCTGTTCCGTCTTTTGGGAGGGGTGGGGGCCGTTAGCCGGCTGCACAGCTTCTGACCGCTAGCTGGGGATTTGTTGTCGCTGCGGAGGGAGAACGACTGGAGGAACAGATGGGGGGGGGGGAGAGAGAGAAACAGTCCGTTAGCAACGGTGAGCGTTAAGACATTCCGTTTATTTTATTTTTTTCAAACCCTTGCAGCCTGGGCAGTTTGGTTCCCTCCGTCTGGTAAACCGGCAAGATTCGTTTTTTTTCTTTGCCATATGTGTGTGTGTATACATCCGAACTAGACTGTGTTGTTTCTCTGGGCCACGTATCTCTGTGTTATGTGGGTATATGCATAGTTTATTTATTTATTTTTGATCATGTTTAGGCAAGGTATATTGGAGCTGGTTACCCTTTGAGAACTGCAGGCAAAGAAATCTCATTTTAATGTATGCTGATTAGTGTACATTTAAAGTGACAATAAAGTTTTCTATTCTATTCTATTCTATTCTATTCTATTCTATTCTATTCTATTCTATTCTATTCTATTCTATTCTATTCTGTAATTCTATTCCGTTCCATTCCATAATTCTATTCTGTAATTCTATTCTGTTCTATTCTGTTCCATTCCATTCCATTCTGTAATTCTATTCTATTCTGTAATTCTATTCCGTTCCATTCCATAATTCTATTCTGTAATTCTATTCTGTTCTATTCTGTTCCATTCCATTCTGTAATTCTATTCTATTTTGTAATTCTATTCTATTCTATTCTGTAATTCTATTCTATTCTGTAATTCTATTCCATTCTGTAATTCTATTCTGTAATTCTATTCTGTAATTCTATTCTGTAATTCTATTCTATTCTATTCTATTCTATTCTTTTCCTATGCTATTCTAAATGCTGGCTGAGGAATTCTGGGAGTTGAAGTCCACAAGTCTCAAAGTGGCCACGGTTGGAGACCCCTACGCTAGAGAAAGCAGGTTGAACTTCTTACACAAAAGATTCTGCCGGGGGAGCATCCCCATGGTGGACAACCAAGCTTCCACACCTACAACAATATGTCACAGGGGGCTTTCAGTCTCCACGCATGCAGGTCGACAACCCAATCCCCCCACTTCTCCCTCTGGCTTGGCCCACCGTGAAATCGGCCTGGGCTTCTGATTTGTTTACCCCTACAAAATGACAGCAACCCAAAGGGGGAAATTTCACCCTGCAGCTCTCATCTATTCCTGCAATACCCCCCCCCCCGATTTATTTTTTATTTTTTTTACTTCTGCACGGAACGGCGGCCTAAGAATCCGAAACCACCGGTCGTTAGGAAGGTGGAAATCCTCGTTTGCCCTCTGAAAAGCCCAGAACATCTTCCAGACCAGTAAGTAAAAGCAGAAGGAGGTCTCAAAACAGCCTGAAAATATTCCAGAAAACTTTCAAAAACTGGCTTTTCTTCCAGGTTTCGGTGTGTGTGTGTGTTTATGTGTGTGTCTCTAGCCAGTTATTTGTGGCTCATCGGGGTGGTTGTTGTTGTTATTATTATTATTATTGCATTGTTCTTCTATTTCAGTGGTTCTCAACCTTTTTAATGCCGCGACCCCAACCGGTCGTAGGTTGAGGACTAAACCGGTCGTAAGTCGAGGACTAAACCGGTCGTAAGTCGAGGACTACCCAACCGGTCGTAAGTCGAGGACTTTCCCTGCCCGGGAGCGCCGCGCATGCGTGGTTCCGCCCCCTGCGCCGGCCGAAGCGTAGCTGGCAAGTGGCAGAGACAGAGCAGGCCGGCCACCAGCTGGCCCAGCTCAAGGGAGGTAAGGCACCCGCCGGAAAAGGGGGAAAAAATGGCGGACAGCCTTGCTTGGCGACCCCCGTGAAATGGTCGATCGACCCCAAATGGGATCCCGACCCACAGGTTGAGAACCACTGTTCTATTTTAAGTGCAAACCACCCGGAGTCCGTTTAGAGTCGGACAGGCAGCTTTGGAGCAAAAAAAACACACCCACATCGTCAACTTTGCTTCGTTCCTCCCTCTTCAGATTCGTGCGACTTAGAAAGCTTCTTAAAAAAGGGGAACATCCTGGCACCAGAGACGGGCGCCAAAAATCCTGTCTGAGATCAGAAGCTCCTGGAACCACCTCTGCCACACACAGGTCGGGCTCGCTCGCCCACCTGAATATCGAACCGAGCTAGAAGGGACCTTGGAGGTCTTCTAGTCCAGCCCGCTGCTCAAGCACCTACCTACCTGTATGGTGTGCCCGAAGCGACGCACGGCACCATTTCGTACAGGCGAAATCAGGTTTGCCAAAGAGGTGACCCGGGCCAGTGACCGGACACGTTTATTGCTAGGCTCCTGCAAAGAGATAAAAAGGAGAGAACAAGTTGTACAACTGGTTTACTCAGGACTTAAGAGCCCTGGCTGGACAGAGTGTGCTGGGGGCAAGGGGGGGGCTGCGGCATCGAAGACCATCGGGCATTACTTCAAGGCACCCTGCCCCCCAAAGCACAGGGGCACTCCTTCAAGAGAAATTTATTTTCTTTCTTCCCTTCCCTTTCCTTCCTTCTTTTCTTTCTTCCTTCATTTTCTTTCCTTCCTCCTTCCTTTTCTCTTTCTTTCTTTCTTTTTTCTTTCTCTTTCTTCCTTCCTTCCTCCTTCCCTCCCTCCCCCCCCTCTCTACACACACACAATCAGTGAAAGGGCTTGCTTCCAGAAGTTGTGAATGGTACAACACTGGAGGTTTCTAAGAAGAGATTGGATAACCCTTTGTCTGAAATGGTACAGGGTTTTCTCCTTGAGCAAGGGGCTGGACTAGAGGACCTCCCAGCTCCCTTCCAAGTCTGTTATTCTGTTATACACACACAGAGCCACCCATTCATCTATCCATGCCTCTATCCCTATCTATCCACCTCTTTCTCTTTCCCCATCTATATACACAGAGACATCCATCCATCCATGTTTCTATCTCTTTCCATCCACCTCTCTCTCTCTCTCTCTCTCTCTCTCTCTCTCTCTCTCTCTCTCTCATTTTAAAACCAGCCATCTCCCTCTCTGCATATTTTTTAAGCAAGAACCTTAGAAGCAAGCCACAGCCAAGGTTTGGCAACATGCACGGGGCCCAGGAAGGACTAGGATGCTTTTAGGCCACACTACAGGTTTCCAACTGCTTCCTTCAGCTTTGTGAAGGGCGTTAAGTTTTCGAACTCTACCCTGCCTTTTAGGCTGATGTTGCAGGGCTGATAAAAATCCCATCACCTGCAGAACTTTCAGGTATGTAGCAAAGGGCTAAAACAAAACAGGTCGCAGGAAACGCGTGAAGGCAAGGACCGTTCGCTCGGAGGGAGAGAGGAGAAACCGCAGAAAATATCTTTTCTCTCTTGGGAAATTAAAGCCCCGCGTAGACGAAGGAGGAATGCAGGCAGTCCTCGACTTACAGCCATTCATTTAGCGACCGTTCAAAGTAACAACGGCACCGGAAAGAGAGGCTGACGACTGTTTTCCACAAACTTGCAGCACGTGATCAAAATTCAGACGCTTGGCAACGGACTCGTATTTATGACGGTCGCAGCGTCTGGGGCTCACGTGATTCCCCTTTTGCCACAACGACAAGCCAAATCCATGGGGAAGAGCCAGATTCACTGAACAAGCAGGCCACTAACTTCACAACTGCAGTGATTCGTTTAACAACTGTGGCGAGAAAGGGCGTGAAATGGGGCAAATCTCACTTAGCCATTTGGGCCTCGGCTGATACCTTTAGAGTAGAATAGAAGATCGGATAGAATATAGAGTATAATATAATAGGAGAGAATAGGGTAGGATAGAATATGGCATAGTATATAGAATAGAATAGAATAGAATAGAAAATATGGAATGGAATGGAATAGAATAGAAAATGTGGAATAGAATAGAATAGAATAGAATAGAAAATATGGAATGGAATAGAATGGAATAGAATAGAAAATGTGGAATAGAATAGAATAGAATAGAATAGAAAATATGGAATGGAATGGAATAGAATAGAAAATGTGGAATAGAATAGAATAGAATAGAAAATATGGAATGGAATGGAATAGAATAGAAAATGTGGAATAGAATAGAATAGAATAGAAAATATGGAATGGAATGGAATAGAACAGAAAATGTGGAATAGAATAGAATAGAATAGAATAGAATAGAAAATATGGAATGGAATGGAATAGAACAGAAAATGTGGAATAGAATAGAATATATAGAATAGAACAGAATAAAATAAAATAGAATAGAATGGGAAATAATAGAACAAAACAGAACAGAATAGATGGAGTGGAATAGAACAGAATAGAATGGAAATGGAGTGGAATGGAATGTAGTGGAGTGGAATGGACGTATTCTTTATTGGCCAAGTGTGATTGGACACACAAGGAATTTGTCTCTGGTGCATAAGCTCTCAGTATACATACAAAATAACAGGTGATAAATCATGATCATAATCAACATTAAAAAAATCATCATAAATTATAAGATGCAACCCTCAGCGATAGTCATAGGACACCTAATAAGCAAACAAGGTAAATCATATTAGGATACTAAATAAAGCAATTAATATAAATCGTAAGAAGTAACAAAGTTATAAGTCAAAAGAAGATAAGGAGATAGGTAACAGGAAAGACGAGGAGAAGAACAGTCACACAGCTGTACTGGATAGTTTGACAGTGTTGTGGGAATGAGTTGTTTAGCAGAGGGATGCACGGGGTGGGGTGGGGGGAACCTATCCTTGCGTCTAGTTGTTCTGCTGTGCAATGCTCTATAGCAGGGGTCTTCAAACTTGGCCCTTTGATGACTGGTGGACTTCAACTCCCAGAATTCCTCAGCCAGGCAAGCCTGGCTGAGGAATTCTGGGAGTTGAAGTCCACAAATCATCAAAGGGCCAAGTTTGGAACCCCTGCTCTATAGCGTTGTCTGGAGGGAAGACATTAGCTCTACACAACTGGAGATGGTGGTCAACCAGGGTTAAGCAACATCTGACACCCGCCTTCTGAAGCATTTGAAGTCTGGAGAAGGTTCAAAGTCTCAGTAAAAGCTTTTCCTTCTTGGTGCCCTTGAGAATGTAAGCTGCTTTTTCCTTTGATCTTGTTCCTCCTTTTGATTAGACTTCCTGGTCCAGCCCAAACTCCCTTCCCCTCCCCACTGAGATTACAAGCCTGGCTAATCTGTGGGTAACCTTCGAGATTTTGCTTGCACAGAGGTGGGAAGAGTAGGAGGCGGCATTCCCTGCCTCCCAAGATTGCTTTGAAAACAACAGCCCCGAGGTTAGACTAAGCCAGAGGTCTTCAAACTTGGCCCCTTCATGACTTGAGGACTTCATCTCCCAGAATTCCTCAGTCAGCATGAGGGAACTATGGCCCCTTCATGACTTGAGGACTTCAACTCCCAGAATTCCTCAGCCAGCATGAGGGAACTATGGCCCCTTCATGACTTGAGGACTTCAACTCCCAGAATTCCTCAGCCAGCATGGGAGAACTATGGCCCCCTCATGGCTTGTGGACTTCAACTCCCAGAATTCCTCAGCCAGCATG
>NW_015389246.1:53834-57731 GCF_001527695.2 Protobothrops mucrosquamatus
CCAGAATTCCTCAGCCAGCATGGGGGAACTATGGCCCCTTCATGACTTGTGGACTTCAACTCCCAGAATTCCTCAGCCAGCATGAGGGAACTATGGTCCCTTCATGACTTGTGGACTTCAACTCCCAGAATTCCTCAGCCAGCATGGGGGAACTATGGCCCCTTCATGACTTGAGGACTTCAACTCCCAGAATTCCTCAGCCAGCATGAGGGAACTATGGCCCCTTCTTGACTGGTGGACTTCAATTCCCAGAATTCCTCAGCCAGCATGAGGGAACTATGGCCCCTTCATGACTTGCGGACTTCAACTCCCAGAATTCCTCAGCCAGCATGAGGGAACTATGGCCCCTTCTTGACTGGTGGACTTCAATTCCCAGAATTCCTCAGCCAGCATGAGGGAACTATGGCCCCTTCATGACTTGTGGACTTCAACTCCCAGAATTCCTCTGCCAGAGTGCCTGGTTGAGGAATTCTGGGAGTTGAAGTCCACAAGTCATCAAAGGGCCATGTTTGAAGACCTCTGGACTAAGCTAACCTGGTTGGGGATAGACTGACCTGACCTTGGTTCTCCTTGGTCCAGATAGGTTGTTCTCGACTTATGACCAATTACGCTCCAAAATTATATTGCTAAACAAGACCTTGCCCAATTTTATCACCTTCCTTTCCCACAGTTGTTAAGGGAATCATTGCTGTTGTTAAGTGAGTCGCCCGGCTGTTAAGTGAATCTGGGTTCCCCCATTGACTTTGCTGGTCAGAAGGTCGCAAAAGGGGATCACGTGACCCCCGGGACACTCTGCGACCGTCGTAAATAGGAGTCAGTTGCCAGCTGTCTGGAATTTTGACCACGTGACCGTGGGGATGCTGCATTGGTCGTTAAGTGTGAAAAATGGTCCTCAGTCCCTTTTTTTCAGTAACGTCGTAACTTTGAACGACTACCTACAATCCTTCCCTGCATTGATAAGACAGAGATCCGGGCAACCAACGTCCAGAATATTGTGTACTTTGTGTTGCTCAGAGTGGGTGTGGGTTGCGTTAACTTTGATTTCCAGTGGGGAAATTGCCGCTCTCTCTGTTTAACTTCCACCACAAGATGGACGGGTGACGTCAGGTAAATCGCTCAAAACAAGGCGAAGCGTCCTTGAATCGGCACGTATTTTTATTTTCCCCCTGGGCTACCAGCATCTTGCCAGTGCGGTTGGCAAACCACCGTTTACGACTTCGGATGTTGCAGGAAGGTGGACAATTACAGGTTAGTCAATCAGGCGGTGCTAAACAAAATCTGGGCCCAGCAGATGGTGTGTAAAGCCACAGTTTCCTGCCCAGCTACACACATACACACACTGAGCTATTTCCCAAACTTTTGGACTCCTATAAAATCTCTAAAATTTCTCTCCTCCAAAGCTCAGAAGGGTTCCACGAGGGATTGAATGTCATCCATAGTTCAGGGTGGAGCGTGGGACTTCCTTCCCTCCCTCCCTCCTTTTTCCTTCCTTCCTTCCTCATTTCTTCCTCCCTTCCTCTCTCCCCTTTCCTTCCTTCTTCATTCCTTCCTCCCTCCCCCTTCCTCCCTCCCTCCCTTCCTTCCTCATTCCTTCCTCTCTCCCCATTCCTTCCTTCCTCCCTCATTTCTCCCTCCCCCTTCCTTCCGCCCTCCCCTTCCTTCCTCATTCCTTCCTTCCTTCCTTCCCTCCCCCTTCCTTTCTTTCTCTCATTCCTTCCTTCCTCCCCCTTCCTTCCCTCCCTCCCTCATTCCTTCCTTCCCTTACTTCCTCCCTCTCTCCCTTTCTTCCCATTTCTCCCTTCCTTCCTCCCACTTCCTTCTTTCTTCCCTCCCCCTTCCTTCCTCCTTTCTTCCTCCCTACCTATTCCTTCCTCTCCCCATTCCTTCCTTCCTCCCTCCCTTCCTTCCTCTCCCCTCCCTTTCTTCCTCCCTCATTCCTTCCTTCCTCCCTCTTCCTTCCTCATTCCTTCCTCTCTCCCCTCCTTCCTTCCTTCCTTCCTCCCTCCCTCCTCTCCTCCATCTCTCTCAAAGAGGGTCTTTATTTTTCCTGCATCCCAGTCTGGAGTAGCCCAGCCTGTTGGGGGACAATGGAAGCGGGAGGGATAAACTGGTGGGCCGGGACTCTTCAGAACTTTTTGGAGCTGTGGCTGAGTTTGCAGGCAGGATGGGGGCGGGGGGGCGGGGAGAGGTGTTTTTTCCAGGCTTTCTCAATTCCTTGCAGGAAAAAAGGAAGTGGACCCTAAGGGGGGAAAAAAGGCTGGCCGAGAAAGGCTGAGCTATGCAGGAGCGGGACTCAGAAATTAGTGAACAAAGAACAGAGGGCTTTGCTGGGGGACCCACCGAGATGCCGAAGAATATTAAGGAATGAGGTCATGCATTCCACTTAACTGGGGGGGGGGAGAAAGAGGGCGAAGCTGGGACCAGGATCATTCCTGTTCCTGGAAAATAAAGGAACCACAGACACGCCCCCCCACGCAAGAGTAACGTGGCTACAGAGCAAAGGGCAACCCTAATGTGTCCTATAATTCTGTAAATTAGAATTGGGGTGTCCAATATGGGCAACTTTTAAGACTTGGGGACTTCAACTCCCAGAATTCCCCCAGGATAAGGTATAAAATTATAAATTCTAAACTGGGGGGGGGTGTGTGTGTGGTTTTTCCAACCGTGGCCACCCCCGATTTAGAATTTATAATATTATACCGCATCCTAAAAGGGTTGAAAAATGCCCATTCTGCAGATAGAGGGGCTGTGTGGGAGACAGGGGTCCCCATCATTCATATATATATATATATCCCTAAAATTCAGTGTTTTGTTTTTACTTGTGTTTTTTTTTTAAAGATCAAAAAAGGATTACTTTAATTCACAGGAATTCTCATCAATGACTCACGATCAAGCTGTGATACGTCCGGAACACAATGGTAATCAGAATCCATTTTCATTAGGCTGCTCTCAGCTACCTATCTCCCCTACGAGTCCTATAAGCCCAGGAAACATACAGGGGGTCCTCAGCTTACGACCGTCATTGAGCCCAGGGTTATAACTGTGAGTCGTGCTGGTCGCTAAACGGATCGTGCCTGTTTTTTTGCAGTCTTTTTGGTGATTAAGTGAACCGCCGCAGACGGTTAAGCGAACCCACTGTCCATAACGGGTGTTTTTGGCAGGAAACTGGAAATAAAGGTGTGTTTCTGGCACGAAATGTCACAAAACACGGTCAGCTGAAACAGCCATCAATGGCGAGCCAAAATGTGGTCATGTGGCGTGTGTGCGTTTGTGTGTGTGTGTGTATAAGAACTTCAAACCCAGGTTGTAAGGAGCCCCTGAAAGACCCGTATTAACGCTCACTAAGCGATGGTCGTAAGCCAAGGACTACCGGGGTAAGTTCTGTAAATAAATAATATTCTTTTAATAGCAAAAATGGATGGAAGAGAAGATGACACCTAAGAGCTGGAATTTTTCAAAAAGGGGGAAATACGGGCAATCCTCGACTTACAACTGTTCATTTAGTGACCGTTCAAAGTTACAACAGTACTGAAAAAAAGTGACTTAGGACCGGTTTTCACACTTACGACCCCACGGTCGCGTGATCAAAATTCAGGCGCTTTGTGGTTCACATTTACGACGTGATTCCCCCTTTTGCGACCGTCTGATAAGCAAAGCCAGATTCATTTCAACAACCGCCGTGATTCAATTCACAACTGTGGCGAGAAAGGTCGTAAAACGGGGCAAAACCCCCTTAACAAAACGCCCCGCTTAGCGACGGAATTGTTGAGCTCAATACGTCGAGGATCTACCTGCACATCTGTACACCCAAACTGCCCATCACACACCCATGACAGACAGCATCAAACCGCCCCGTGCAGATCCCAAAATCGATCCCTAGCTTTTTTTTTTTTTTTT
>NW_015389246.1:58186-60823 GCF_001527695.2 Protobothrops mucrosquamatus
AAATAAATAAATAAATAAATAAAAGACCGCCAAAGTTTCGGAGTTACGACAGACATCGGCTCAACTAGTTTTTCAAGTTAAGTTTCAGGGGGAAAAAAAAAAACAAGGAGTGGGGAGGAACTAGCCCAGAAATCTTGGCCAGGTTTTTTTTTTGGTGTTTTTTTTTCCGGTAAACCAACTTTCATTTTTCAATGAGGGGAAAAAAAAAAAAAAAGAACAATGGGGAAGGGGAAACCACTAGACGGTTTCAAAATATTTTTCCAGAATTTCTGCGCTCCGGAGACCACGCCCATCGGCTTCGAAAGAGGCTGAAGCTACACATTATTATTGCGCGTCAACACAAGGGTTGAAAACACCTGACACGTTTGCCCTTTTTTAAAAAAAGGATGATGTAAATACGGACACACCGACAAGCCAGAGGCAGAATTCCTACACTCCTTGACTTGGGAGCCAAACCTCAATTCTACAATGGTTAAGTGGCGGCTGGCTGGCATAAACTGTGTGTACGCTGTGTGTTGATGCAAAGGTGTTTACTTGGCTTTAGATTAAAAAGTGTGCCTCACCGTGGGGGCGGGGGAGGTTCCTTGGTGCTCTCTGAGCTGGGTGGTTTTCTTGCAGATGTTTCATGACCCAACTAGGTAACATCATCAGTGCTGGAAGGGAGGGGGGTTTGCTCTCTGTTTATATACGAGCCCCTTCTAGCACTGATGATGTTCCCTAGTTGGGTCATGAAACGTCCGCAAGAAAACCACCCAGCTCAGAGAGCACCCAGGACCCCACAGTTCTTTTCTCTCTCTCTCTCTCTCTCTCTCTCTCTCTCTCTCTCTCTCTCTCTCTCTCTCTCTCTCTCTCTCTCTCTCTCTCCTCTCTCTCCTTCCTTCCTCTTCTCCTTTCCACTCCTTCCTAGCACTGATGATGTTCCCTAGTTGGGTCATGAAACACCACCAAGCTTAGAGAGCACCCAGGACCCCACAACTCTCTCTCTCTCTCTCCTTCCTTCCTTCCTTTTTCTTCTCCTTTCCACTCCTTCCTAGCACTGATGATGTTCCCTAGTTGGGTCATGAAACACCACCAAGCTCAGAGAGCACCCAGGACCCCATATTCCTCTTCCTCCTTCACCACTCCCTTCTAGCACTGATGGTGTTCCCTAGTTGGGTCATGAAACGTCCGCAAGAAAACCACCAAGCTCAGAGAGCATCAAGGACCCCACAGTTCAACCCTGACCTACAAATTCTCTTCTATCAGTCTCTTCCTCAACCTAAAGAGATAGGAAGAATTTAACAGCAGGTAGCATGAAGCAACATAAAGAAAAAAGAAAGAAAAAAAAAGGGTCTCTCTAGAACCAAATCCTTCAACCGAGAACTAGTTACTACATGCTACAATGACCTGCAAGCTGAAGTTCTTGGTTCACACCCAACTTTTCCAAACAAAGCCACTTCTCTAGGCTCTCTCATTTTAGACACGCACACACATGCACGCACACACCTTTTTACCAGCTCAAGAAATGGCAACTAGAGCCCACCAAAGCCTCGGATCGAATGCCAAGAAATCCAGGCGGAGGCTCAACCGGCAAAGAACATTTCAGAAACTACACGGTCCTTCTCCAATCTCGTTTTGTAGCTCGTGGGAGTTAAAAAAATCAGGATGTCCTGCTCAGGATCGCCAGCGTAAATCAGAACAAAACAACCTGTTTAGTTACTTAGTTGGGTCATGAAATGTCTGCAGGAAAAACCACCCAGCTGAGAGAGCATGAAGGATCCCACAGTCCTCCTCCTCTCCACAAAACCCCCTCCCTTCTAACACTGATGATGTTCCCTAGCTGGGTCACGAAACGTCGGCAAGAAAAGCAGCAAGCTCAGAGAGCGCCAAGGACCCCCACAGTTCAACTCTGAGCTATATAAATATTCTCTTTTACCGGGTAACCTGTTTAACTTGAGGATCGACTCTCCCCGACATCCGGAAAGCAAAAAATAAAGGCAGAAACTTACTGAGAGAAATCCCAAGGTTTGTTTTCTCCTCCTCAGCGTCAAACAAACACTGAGAGTAAAGCCACCTTTCTAAAGAAGAACTGAATCATAAGGAAACCAAAAAACGTCTCCGGACAGGATGTCTTGTGTCACACAAGCTGTCATTTGTGGGAGATTTTTTTTGACTCGGGCGTTCTTGTGACTCTGACTTCAGATAGTACCTCCGGGCGATGCATTTTGTGGGACTCCCAATGATTACATCACATGTTGTATCACCCGGGGCACGTGCCCACACCCACAACTTTAAAAAAAAGTTTTACAGGGGGTGGGCATCCTGAAGAGGAGGCCCCAAAAAAATATATATCTATATTTCTGTTTTTTTGTGCATTTCTATTTTTTGTAATATTTTTTACTTAGTCTTATCCTTTTCATACCTGTAAGCCACCTTGTGGTTAAAAAAGGGGGGGGGGCAATAAATTTAATAAATGAATGGATAAAAACAAGGCGCCTTTTTGGAGACGGAGCCTATAAAACGGGTAGCGCTCATTCGTCCGTATAAACAAGCCAACTTACATGAAGTCAAGCCACCAATGCTTGAATTTAAGTACAGAAACACACCCTCAACCACATGATTTGCGGAGGAAGCCCAAGAAACAAAGAAGGTTTTTTT
>NW_015389246.1:60835-71083 GCF_001527695.2 Protobothrops mucrosquamatus
CCCCCCCCTTCATTTTAATTGCAGGGATGATACACGATGAGCAGGACAGGGAGAACAAGTCATACCCCCCCCCAGGCCCCTGACTAAGACTCACTTGCTTCAAAAGTTCCTTTGAAAGCAACGTGGTAGGAAAAATCCTCCTTTTTTTAGCCTTTTCCAAAGCAGCTGCAGCTAACAATCCCACTTTAAAAAAAAAAAGCCAATGTTAAAAATACTTTTTTTTAAAAAAAAAAAAAGGAGAGGGGAGAGAAACCCAGGTGGAAGGGCTTTAAAAAAAACACACAAAAAACTCTCACCAGGGCAGCCTTTTTTTGAGGGGGGGGAGAAGGACCCACGTTTGACACAAGCCACACCATGCCAAAACTGCAGCCTGTCGCAAGCCGGCCGGGGTCACCTCGGAAGCGGCGACGGTGGGCGCAGAAATGTAATAAAATAATAATTATTATTATTTTTTAAAAAAGTGATTTGCAAAAGGGAAAGCGAGGGCGGGGGGGTTTGCAAGCGCGGCTCGTTTCGAAAGCTTCGGATCCGGCCCTTGGGGGAAGCCGAGCTTGGCCAGACCGTCCGAAAGCGCGGCTGGGTTTCCTTCCCCGCGCCCGAAACTTCCCACGCGTCCGGCTGCGGCCCCGGGCGAGCTGAGTCAGCAGCGCCCGACCTTAGACGGCAGCCGCAGACGGCAGCCAGGCAGCATGACGGCTGCAAGCCCGGACTGGAGAAGATCTGCACGGCCCGCTTTACCTCCTGCTCGCGGAAGGTCTGGTTCTGCGCGTCGATCACCCGGATAGTCCGCTTAATGGGCAGCAGCCCGCCGGCGTCATCGTGCGCTACCATGGCCTCCGGCTGCTAGCGCGGGCCCCCCTTCCCCACCAGCGTCCCCGTTAATCCAGCGCCTACTGGCCCGCGCCGATACCCGGCGCTTCCCGGCGGGGCGAAAGCAGGAGCCGCATGACCGGCGCCAGGTGATCTCTGCGCCGACTGAGCCCCGCGGCGCCAGGAGCCGCGCTCCAAGAGGCGGGGGCGTGGCCGCAGCAGGGGCGCGGCTTCGGCTGCCGGGGAGCCATTGGCTGCGGGGGCGGGAGGGCTCCGCCCCCTTCTCAGGTTGCCCGCGCACCTTGGCTGAGTAGGAGGGAGGGAGGGAGGGACGGGCAGCGGCGGGGTTTCGGGGAGCGGCGCATGCGCCTCGGAGTCCTCTCCCCCCCCCCGCAGGGGCTCTGTCGGCCGGGCAGGAGAGCTTGCGAGCAGGTGTGGAGAAGTGGCCGTTCCGAGACACGTGTTGGGAAAGGGGGCTGGCGAAAGGTTAGGACTGGCCAGCTCCTGCACTGAGGATGGTGGCTAGTTTGGGGCATGGCACGTCTTTGCAAGGAAAGCGCCCAGCTCGGAGAGCACCTGGGACCCCCTCCTCCACGAATCCCCACTCTCCTTTAGCATTGATGATGTGACCTAGTTGGGTCATGAAACGTCTGCAAGGAAACCACCCAGCTCACAGAGCACCAAGGACCCCATAGTCCTTCCTCCTCCTCCTTCCCCTCTCCTTCCTCCTCCTCCCCCCCTTCTCTTCCTCCTTCTCTCCATAAGTCCCCCCTCCCTTCTATCCCTGATGATGTTCCCTAGTTGGGTCATGAAACGTCTGCAAGAAAACCACCCAGCTCACAGAGCAATAAGGACCCCACAGTCTTCTTCCTCCTCCTCCTCCCCCCTATAAACCTCACTCCCTCCTAGCATTGATGATGTTACCTAGTTGGGTCATGAAACATCTGCAAGAAAACAACCAAGGACCCCACAGTCGTCCTTCCCCCCCCCCTTCTCTACAAACCCCCTTCCTGATGATGTTCCCTAGTTGGGTCATGAAACGTCTGCAACAAAATAACCAAGCTGAGAGGGCACCAAGGACACCACAGTCCTCCTCCTCTTCCTCCCACTCCCTTCTATCACTGATGATGTCCCCTAGTTGGGTCATGAAACGTCTGCAAGGAAACCACCAGGCTGAGAGAGCACGCAGGACCCCACAGTCCTCTTTCTCCTCCCCCTCCCCACAAACCCTTGGAGCACTGACGATATTCTCTAGTTGGGTCATGAAACGTCTGCAACAAAACCACCCAGCTCAGAGAGCACCCAGGACCCCACAGTCTTCTTCCTCCTCCTCGCAAACCTCACTCCCTCCTAACATTGATGATGTTACCTAGTTGGGTCCCGAAACATCTGCAACGAAATAACCAAGCGGAGAGCACCAAGGACCTCACAGTTGTCCTCCTCCTCCTCCTCCTCCTGCTCTCCACACCCTTCTAGCACTGATGATGTTACCTAATTGGGTAATTAAACATCTGCAAGAAAACCAAGTTCAGAGAGCACCAATGAACCCACAGCCCTTTCCCTCCCCCTCCTGGTCCTCCTCCACTCCGCAAGCTCCCCTCCCTTCTGGCACCTATGATACCTAGTTAGCTAATGAAACATCTGCAAGCAAGCAACCAAGCTCAGAGAACACCGAAGATCATAGATTCCTTTTTCTCCTTCTTCTCCTTATCCTAAACCCCCCCTTCCTTCTAGCCCTGATGATGTTCCCTAGTTGGGTCATGAAACGTCTGCAAGGAAACAACCAAGCTCTGAGAGCATCAAGGACCCCCACAGTTCTTCTTCTCCTTCATTCCTCCCTCCCTCCCTCCCTCCCTCTTCTTTCCTTATTCTATCTCTATCCTTCTTTCCACCCTCCTTCCCTTTTCTCTTTGCTTTTCCTTCCTTCCTTCCTTCCTCTTTCCTCATTCTATCTCTATCCTTCCTTTCACCCTCCTTCTCTTTTCCCTTCCTTCCTTCCTTCCTTCCTTCCTTCCTTCCTTCCTTCCTTCCACCCTTCATTTCAACCCTGAGCTACAAATATTGTCTTTTATTGGGAGTGGTTTTCCTTGCATACTTCTATGTAAACAGAAAGCAAACCTCCCTCCCTTCCAGCACTGATGATGTTCCCTAGTTGGGTCATGAAATGTCTGCAAGAAAACCACCCAGCTCAGAGAGCACCAAGGACCCCATAGTCCTTCCTCCTCTTCCTCCTCCTCCTCCTCTCTGTAAAACTCACACTCTTCTAGCATGGGTGATGTTCCCTAGTTGGGTCGTGAAACGTCTGCAAGGAAACCACCCAGCTCAGAGAGCACCAAGGACCCCTCGTTTCAACCCGGAGCTACAAATATTCTCCTTTATTGACCATCTCCTGCTAGATTGTGGAGGGTCCATTCCCTTCCAAACCCAATCCCTCCCACTGGGTTTCCTGGTGCCACTTCGGGACAAGAATGCATGTAACGTAAGAACGGCAACCTGACCTGGCCCCCCAAACTCACCCTTGCCACCGGGCCAAACCAGGACCGGCTCCTTTAATCGGATCGTGGCCTCCGAAACCCTTCCGGACACCTATGTGGACACACTCTCCCCCCCCCAGGGGTTCACACAGCAGCACCGGTTTCCAGGGCTGTGGAGTCGGTAGATAAATATTCTGACTCCGACTCCTCAGTTTTTTGTACTTCCGACTCCGACTCCTCTGTATTAATATGCGAATGTATTTTATACAATTCCATGCACATGAAAAGCATGCTTCTTCACGGTCACTTAACGTGTTCGTTTTGCGGTTACGTGAGGCACTGCATGCATTGGTCTTTATTCTTACAGTAGAGAAGTCATTAGTTGTAACTTTTTGTGAATTGGGACATTTAAACTTGCTTTTTTTTAAATTCCAATCTAAATTTAGTAGGAGTCGGAGCCGGTGCATTATTTGCCGACTCCGACTCCGACTCCAGGTACCCAAAATGTCCTCCGACTCCGACTCCTCGACTCCAACTCCACAGCCCTGCCGGTTTCTCTATTAAAGGGCTGTTGAGCGCCTGGCCCTGTTATTTGAAGGCTGGCGGCCATTTCCCACGAAAAAGTAGCAAGGCCTGGAAGCGCTAGACAACATCAAATAAGAACGGGCTTTCCAGATGTGCAACAGCTGGACCAGCCTTGGCTTGGCTTTGGAGAGAGGCGGGGGAAGGTACACGGGCTCCGGCTTAGACATGCATTCAAGTTTACAAAAACCAGCAAACATTCCACAACCGGAGCAGTTTTTCCCACTCCCGTCTGCAGAGCTCCAGATGTGGAAGGCGAATCTGAAGCATAGTTAATTACTGGAAATTACTTTCTGAATGTGGGAGGGATGCTCTACATAGGGGGGGAGGGAAATAATTAAAATTATTCTTCTAAGGGAGAGCTTTTTGTGGCCATTTAGGGAATCTCTCCATTTTCCAGGGAAAATTTGGTTTGTGACTCAACGGGGTGTGTGTGTGTGTGTGTGTGTGACCCGGCTGATGCTATGTGGCATGTCACAAAAATCCGGAAAATGGCTATTATTTGAATCGGTTACGGGCGAACGCGTTGTACGGATACACAGCCACGCAGGTAATCCCCAACTTGCAACCGTTTTAGTGACCGTTCGAAGTTACAATGGAACGGGGGGGGGGGGGAGAAACGACACGGCCATTTTTCACTTTTCCAAGCACCGCGTCGTCCCCGGGGTGACGTGACCCACATCCAGACACTCGGCAACTGGCTTGTACTTCTGACAGTTGCAGCCTGATCCCTTTGGGCGACCTTGGTGACTAGCAAAAGTCAGCCAGGGAGCTGGATCCACTTAACAACCGCGTTGCTAACGGAACCAGGGCAGCGATTTGCTTAACATCTGCGGCAAAGAAAGGTCACAAAATGGGGCGAGGCGTACTTAGCAAAGCGTCTTGCTTGAGGCTCAGTTGTGGTCGTAGGTCGAGGACTATCTGTACCTGACCGCCAGCTGGGTTCACACAGTTGAGTCAGCTGAAATTGTAGGTAACTGGCAGATTTATAGCTCAGGGTGTTGTGCACACATCCTGCCCTCCAGAGAGTTGATAAGGGCTAATGCTGGCCCTTAGCCAGGAATTAAGAGTTGAGGTGTTGTGTTTGCATAATAAAATTTAATCCACTTCGTTTTATCGATCTCCACCCTCCCTTTCCACCCCCCCTCCCCCGAGAATCCCTCAACTTGGGCTAAAGTCTAATTAGGTTAGTTCAATTTGGACTCAACTCTGATTAGGTTACTTTGTTTTGCCATTGAAAGATAGTCAAACGGAAGGGCCGAGACTTCTATACGGGATTAAATCATGGCTTGCGGCTTCCGGACTACGCGATAACCCAACAGTCAACGAACGGACCACCGGGATGATTGATAAGCCGAAACAAACCACTGATGGCTTCTAAGCTTAGTGGCTTGCAACAGCCAAGCAGGAAAGGAGACCACTAAGCAAAGCTAACTTTGAAAGCTATAAAACTAGTCCTCAACAGGCTGGACAATCCAACTGCGGTTACACAGTTCGAATTATGATCGTTTGCTTAGCGACTGTTTGAAGTTATAGTGGCACTGAGAAAGGGACTTAGGACCGGTCCTCGCACTTACGGCTATGGCAGAATTCCCACAGTCCTGTGATCATAATTCGGATATTTTGGCAACTGGCATGTATTTCCAAAGTTTGCAGCGTCCCGGGGGTCCTGCGATCTCCCCGTTTGCAACTTCCACAGCTGGCTTCTGACAAGCAAAGCGGTAGTAGTCACGTGCTTAGCAACGGAGTCGCATCCCGACTGGGGTCCTTAAGCGAGGACTACCTGCATTTTGCCCACGCCCAACGGCCTTAGTATACCAAGAAGCACCAAATTGCCAAAACAGCACAAGCATTCCTTCCATTTTAATAAAGGAGGTCATAATATCCAACCAAATGAGACTCAGATGGAGCCAGGGAACTCTGTGAGTCTCACCCTGCAGGCAGTCCTTGACTTATAACGACTTGTTTAGCGACCGTGGGAAGATGCAACGGCACTGGAAAAGGTGACACGACCGATTCTCACGCTTACGACCGTTGCGGCACGCCCCGCGGTCAAAATGCTGCCGCTTGGCAACTGACTCGTACTTACGACGGTCGCAAAAGGGGATCACGCGATCCCCTTTTGCGACCTTCCGACGAGCAAAGTCAATGCGGGGAGCCAGATTCACTTAACAACCTCATGAGCATGCAGTGAACAGCAACAACGGCAAAAATATTGTAACGTGGGGCAGAACTTGCTTAACCACCGTCTCGCTTAGCGACGGAAATTTTGGACTGCTTTATTGCCGTAAGGTGAGGACTGCCTGAATGATGGCAATCCCAAGATGATTCCGAGCCAAGGATTTTTGGGTGCTCTGGTGCTTAACCTTGAATTCGGAACGAGCCCCATTTCGGATCCCGCATTTACGCAGGATATCAAAAGACGACGCTTCCCTATTAAAATGGCAGGTTTTTGTGATATATATATATATATATAATCAGTAAATTTAAATTTTGCTAACAAAGAGTTAAGGGAGACTAGTATAGCTATTTCAAGCTATTTAGCTCTTACCAGCTAGCCATACCCTAAATAGCTCGAAATAGCTATACTAGTCTCCCTTTAACTCTTTTGTCAGCAAAATCTAAATTTACAGAAATAATTTATCGCAGTAGCGACTTGAGCCTGCAAAACGCACCTAGACTGGGGCTGTAAGGCAAAAGTAATCACAACAGTAGACCAGGTGTTCTATTAGAAACTTGCCATATATCTATATCAATATATAAAAAAACCAGACTAAGATAAATCACCTCAGAATTTTCCCACCTTGAATATAACCTTTAAGTATGAAAAAAAAAGGATCCAAGGTCCCTTTTTTTTCAGCGGCACTAATGTAACCGCGAACCGTCACTAAACGAATGGCTGTAAATCGAGGAATAACTTATACACCTGCACAAACGACTGTGCTTTTTCTGTTCACGCTCCATCAGACCTAATGAGGAAGCCCAAGGACGGATGGCAGGCAATCTCTTCCAAAAATCAAGGAAGCTGGCTCCCCAGAACCTGCTTCCTCTTCCCTGTTCCCACGTAGTCAATCTTCCCTCCTCTCTCTCCAACCTTATCAGCAGGGCTGAATGAACAACCTGCCCTATATTTAGAAGCAGCTCAGTTAATCAAACTAATGAATGAATGAATGAAAGGAACAGCTTTTAAGGAAACTGAGGCGGGTGGATAATTAATAATAATGTTGGAAGGAATCTTGGAGGTCATCTAGGCCAACCCCCTGCTCAGGCAGGAAATCCTATACCATTTCAGACAAATGGCTGTCCAGTCTCTTCTTAAAAACTTCCAGTGTTGGAGCATTCACCGCTTCTGGAGGCAGGTAGTTCCACTGGTTAATTGTTCTCACTGTCAGGAAGTTTCTCCTTAGTTCTAGGTTGCTTCTCTCCTTGGTTAGTTTCCGTCCGTTGCTTCTTGTCCTGCCTTCAGGGGCTTTGGAGAATAGGATAGGATAGAATAACAATTGGAAGGGACCTTGGAGGTCTTCTAGTCCAGCCCCCTGCTGGAGCAGGACGCTCTCTACCATTTCAGACAAATGGTTATCCAGTCTCTTCTTAACAACCTCCAGTGATGGAGCACCCACAAATTCTGGAGGCAGGTTGTTCCACTGGTTAATTGTTCTAACTGTCAGGAAGTTTCTCCTTAGTTCCAGGTTGCTTCTCTCCTTGATTAGTTTCCATCCGTTGCTTCTTGTCCTGCCTTCAGATGCTTTGGAGAAGAGCTTGACTCCCTCTTCTTTGGGGCAGCCCCTGAGATACTGGAACTCTGCTATCACGTCACCCCTCGTCCTCTCTTCATTAAACCAGACATACCCAATTCCTGCAACCGTTCTTTGTATGTTTTAGCCTCCAGTCCCCTGATCATCTTTGTTGCTCTTCTCTGCACTCTAAGGAAACCCCCTTCCCAAGTTCAGGTAGGCACTTAGTGGCATTTCCCAAAACTTCAGCCTTCCTTATAAAAATACAATTTGAGCCCTCCCGAGTTACAAATAAAGCCACACTAAAGAAGAGCTTTCAGAATGTAGCACATAAAAGAAAAGGAAAGGAAACCTGGCCAAAGTATAAAAATGTAAATTTCCCTTGCCCCTTAAGATTGACCACAGCCTGGCAGTTCATTCCAGTTCAAGTTCCAGTGAATTTACTTGGGGTGGTTTATCACTGCATGCGTTACACACTCGTTTTTTCCTTTCCGTTCTAAAAATGGAGATTAGTCAATGTGGTGGAGAGAAAAAAAACTCCACCTAGATTAGGCAAACCAGTGGATGCCATGGAAAGCAAGTTGATGTGATAGAATCTGCACATCGGCGTTTATACATAGGAAAAGCCAAAAGGCGTTTTGTCAGGCTGCTCGGAGTTTACGGTAACAGAAGAGGTGAAAATAAAATGCACCTTTGTTGTAGCGGTTAAGGGGGTGGCCTAGAACAGTGATGGCAAACCTTTTAGAGACCGAGTGCCCAAACTGCAACCCAAAACCCACTTATGCATCATTGGGTGCCGGGTGGATGTGGCCCATTGGGTGGGCATGGCTGTGGTGGTAACGGCAGACTGGGTGGGACTAAAAAGTTCAATCAATCAATTCCAACTTTGCAAGATCTTTTTTTTTTCCCCCGCAAGAAGTTGAAATTGACTGATTGATTGAACCTTTTTTTTTTTTGCACACGGCAGTGGAGGCCTAAAGCGAAAAAGTTTTATAAAACCCAGCTGAAGGCCTAGGACTGGGGCGACAGCATGCGTGCCCACAGAGAGGGCTCTGAGTGCCGCCTCTGGCACCCGTGCCATAGGTTCACCACCACTGGCCTAGAAACTAGGAGACGGTGAGTTCTAGTCCTGCCTCAGCCTTGAAAGCCGGCTGGGTGACCTTGGGCCAATCACCAGGAAATGGTGAGTTCTAGTTCCGCCTTAGGCACGAAAGCTGACTGGGTGATTTTGAGCCAATTGCTAGGAGACACTGAGTTCTAGTTCTAGTCCTGCCTCAGCCATGAAAGCCGGCTGGGTGACCTTGGGCCAATCACCAGGAGACGGTGAGTTCTAGTCCTGCCTTAGGCATGAAAGCCGGCTGGGTGACCTTGGGCCAATCACCAGGAGACGGTGAGTTCTAGTTCTACCTTAGGCATGAAAGCCAGCTGGATGACTTTGGGCCAATCGCCAGGAGACAGTGAGTTCTAGTTCTACCTTAGGCATGAAAGCCAGCTGGATGACTTTGGGCCAATCGCCAGGAGACGGTGAGTTCTAGTTCTACCTTAGGCATGAAAGCCAGCTGGATGACTTTGGGCCAATTGCCAGGAGAAGGTGAGTTCTAGTTCTAGTCCTGCCTAAGCCATGAAAGCCAGCAGGGCCAATCACTAGGAGAGGGTGAGGTTTAGTTCTAGTCCCACCTTACGCATGAAAGCCGGTTGGATGACCTTGAGCCAATCAACGGGAGACGGGGAATTTCTGTCCCGCCTTAGGCATAAGAGCCAGCTGGGTGATTTTGGTCCACTCTCTCTCAGCCCAACCTACCTCACAGAGTTGTTGTTGTGGATTAAATAGGAGGAGGAAGAAGTATTATGAACGTTTGCTGCCTTGAGTTACTTATAAAGTAACAAAGGCGGGATAGAAATCTAAGAAATAAGTAAAAATTTTAAGTATGAAATATGAAGAAAGAAGGGGAAAAAAGAAAGAAAGGAAGGAAGGAGAAAGAAAAAAAGAAAGAAAAAGAGAAGGAAGGAAGGAAGAAAAGAAAGAAGGAAGGGAAAAAGGAAAAGAAAGAAAGAAAGAAAGAAAGAGAAGGAAGGAAGGAAGGAAAAAAGGAGAAAGAAAAAGAAGAGAAGAGAAAAAGAAAGAGAAGAAAGAAAAAGAAAAGAAAGAAGGAAAGAAAAGAAAGAAGGAAGGAAGGAAGAAAAAAGGAAAAGAAAGAAAGAGAAGGAAGGAAGGAAGGAAGGAAGGAAAAAAGAAGGAAGGAAGGAGAAAAAGAAAGAAAGAAAGATTGGGGGGGGGGCACTGCTAGAACCTGGCAGCGTGTTTCTCTGTAATTTTGCACCTTGAAAAAAAAATGGAGAGTTCAGTCCTTCTGCAAGAACCTCTCTTGTTTTGGGGAATTTACTAAGGGTTTTGATCCTACCCCACACAGGCTTGTCTATTTCTTTGAGAGAGGGAGAGAGAGAGAGAAAAAAAAGGGGGGTGTATTTAAAAAGTTTAGATAGCTGCCAAAGAGCGCCCAAGGCCATTAAAACAATGCCAGCAGCAAAAGGATCGGCCAGCGTTCCGTGGGCCTTCGGTGAGCCCGGCCCGGCCGCTCTTGCCTTGATCTTAAGAACTGACGCAAAAAAGTAAACATCTCAGCTCCCAAGGCTTTGGGTTTGCCAAA
>NW_015389246.1:71391-80593 GCF_001527695.2 Protobothrops mucrosquamatus
ATAGATAGATAGATAGATAGATAGATAGATAGATAGATAGATAGATAGATAGATAGATAGATAGATAGATAGGCAGGCAGGCAGGCAGGCAGGCATGGGCAGTGGATAGATAGATAGATAGATAGATAGATAGATAGATAGATAGATAGATAGATAGATAGATAGATAGATAGATAGATAGATAGATAGATAGATAGATAGATAGATAGACAGACAGACAGACAGACAGACAGACGTATGTACTGTACATTGTGGGTGCTCCACCACTGGAAGTTTTTAAGAAGAGACTGGACAGCCATTTGTCTGAAATGGTAGAGGGTCTCCTGCCTGAGCAGGGGGTTGGACTAGAAGACCTCAAAAGTCCCATCCAGCTTTGTGATTCTCTTATTCAACCCTTCCAAATCTAATCTGCAGAAAATTATCCACCCCAATGTGGGGGGAAAAAAATCACAGTTTTCCAGCCAGTTTTGTCTATAGGTCTATATTTAATATAATTGTCTATACTGAATTGTCATTTATTCAAAATAATAAGAACCGTGTTAACTTAAGGTTGGCAAAATATTATCGGAAGAAGAGAAAATCAAGCAAAGGCATTATACGGACCCAAGAATTATAGAAATTAATCGTTATTGATCGTTTTTTTAAATACCAACCCAGACAACACGCTCTTTTACCAAATATTAAGGCGATTGTGTTAAAAACCAGTAAGACATATTTAAACAAAACAAAACAAAACAAAAGGAACAAATTGGAGTCCTGTTATACACAGTGGCGGATCCTTTAAAAGATTTGCATTCCTCTGTGGTCAGATTTGGGAAATCGTAACTGGTTTGGGCTAAGCCATCTTTATTAAGACGGTGACGAACATGCGTGTACTTTAAGAAGATGATTACCCACTATAACACTTGGGGAAAAGCCACAACGTGGTCTGAATTTTGCAACTCGGATTGAGCTGGTTCCCTGGAACTCGTCCGGCCGCATTTCTTCCTGCATGCCATCTATCTGCTACATTCCAGCAAGGGGTATTTATATCCGTGTCCAAAAAAATGGGGGGGGAAAAACCATATTCTCGTAAACGGATGACATTTTTAGCAGATGTGCTCTGAGAATCCCAGGAGAAGCTCTGTTGGGTCACACCAAGGCGTCCCTGGGAACCCAGAGTAGTGGGAACACGGCACTAGCAATAGCGCTTAGATTTATATACCGCTTCACCATGCTTTACAGCCCTAAGTGGTTTACAGAGTCAGCCTATGGCCCTCCACAAACTGGGTCCTCGTTTTACCCACCTCGGAAGGATGGAAGGCTGAGTTAGTTAAGTTAGGATCGAATTGCTGGCCGTGGGCAAAGTTAGAATAGAATAGAAGCTGGAAGGGACCTTGGAGGTCTTCTAGTCCAGCCCGCTGCTCAAGCAGGAGAACCTATGCCATCTCAGACAAGTGACTGTCCAGCCTCTTCTTAAAAACCTCCAGGGATGGAGCGCCCATGATTTCTGGTGGCAAGCTGTTCCACTGGTTAATTGTCCTCACTTTCGGGAAGTTTCTCCTTAATTCCAGGTTGCGCCTTCCTTTGATCAGCTTCCAACCATTATTTCTCGTCCTTCTCTCTGGTGCTTTGGAGAATAATGTGATCCCCCCTTCTTTGTGGCAGCCCCTCAAATACTGGAACACTGCTATCATGTCACCCCTATTTCTTATTTTCTTTAGACTAGCCAGACCCAAGTCCCGTAGCTGTTCTACGTATGTTTTAGTCTCCAGGCCTTGGATCATCTTAGTTGCTCTTCTCTGAATTTTTTCCAAACTCTCAACATCTTTTTTGTGATATGGGGACCAAAATTGGCTGCAGTATTCCAGGTGTGGCCTCACTAGGGTTTTATAAAGCGGTACTAATACTTTGCGTGATCTTGATTCTAAGCAATACTGCATTCTAATCACCATTCTGGGAGTTGAAGTCCACAAGTCTTAAAAGTCAGCAAGGTTGGAGACCCCTGCTTTAATACATAGAGGGATTTTATTTTATTTTTTTACAGAAACAGCTTTTTATTGTCTGCTACCAACATGTCAATGGATAGAACCATGGACAAAACAGCTTCCCCACTGACTTTGCTGGTTGGAAATTGACTAGCAAGCTTGCAAACTGCGACGCTCGGATGCTGCTGCCATCACAAATTCAGGCGCTTGGCAACTGGTACGTATTCAACGATGCTCGCAGCCTCCCAGGGTCTTGTGATCCTCATTCGAGACCTTCCCAGCCAGCATGACTCACTTAACGCTGCTTAGCCGTGGAAATTCTGGTTCCAGCTATGATTGTAAGTTGAGGACTGCCTGTGTAGCCTTTTACGTTGTTTTTTTTATTCTTTCGTTTCTCTCTCTTTTTTTTCCTTCCGGGATCTCATTAGCTCCATCCAACCACAATTTCCTCAGTCCTTCCCGTCCTCTGACCCTTTTCCTCCTCCTCCTCCTCCTCCTCCTCTCCATCTACCTCTTTTCTGAGATTCGGTGTTTATTCCTTTCCAGTAAATAACCAAACCGCAGTAGGCATTTTTTCACCCCAGTTACGGAAGTCCACATTCACTCGGCCCCGTTCAGCTCTCTTATCACCTACACTTCTTGAGAATTCGTTCGTTTCCTTTCTGCTTCGTCCACTTCTCGATAACAAAATTTCTTTCCGCAGAAGTTCCTTCTCAACCTACCCACTTTCTTTCTTCCAGTATTCGTGCCTTGGCATTTCTCAATTCCCCCATCTTTAGTAAACGTTCTGAAGTGCCCAAATCCATCTCGTGGGGGTTTTTTTTGCACCGTATTTGCAAACACTCAATTGTTTTCCCCCCCATTAGCTACCCTTAGTCTGGGACACATTGATTTTCAGACAAATACACTTTGCATTGTACAATATAACAGGAGAATAGAGTTGGAAGGGACTTTACAATTTTGCAGCCCTCTCTAAGTGGTTTACAGAGTCAGCCTATGGCCCTCAACAGACTGGGTCCTCATTTTACTGACCTTGTAAGGATGGAAGGCTAGGTTAGTTATGTAAGGATCAAATTGCTGGTCGTGGGCAAAGTTAGAATAGAATAGAGCTGGAAGGGACCTTGGAGGTGTCAATAGTAGTAGTAGTAGTAGTAGTAGTAGTAGTAGTAGTAGTAGTAGTAGTAGTAGTAATAATAATAATAATAATAATAATAATAATAATAATAATAATAATAATAATAATAATAATAATAATAATAATAATAATAATAATAATAATAATAATAATAAAGTTGGAAGGGATCTTGGAGGTCATCAAGTCCAGGTAACCCTACACCATTTCGGACAAATGGCTGTCCAGTCTCTTCTTAAAAACTTCCAGTGTTGGAGCATTCACCGCTTCTGGAGGCAGGTGGTTCCACTGGTTAATTGTTCTGACTGTCAGGAAGTTTCTCCTTAGTTCCAGGTTGCTTCTCTCTTTGACTAGTTTCCATCTATTATTTCTTGTCCTGCCTTCAGGTGCTTTGGAGAATAATTTGACCCCCTCTTTTTTGTGCAGCCCCTCAAATACTAATGCTATCACATTATCCCTGGTCATTCTCTTCGTTAAACAATCATACCGAGTTCCCTTAGTCATTGATCATGATAGTTATTAACAGAATAACAGAGTTGGAAGGGACCTTGGAGGTCTTCTAGTCCAACCCCCTGCTCAGGCACGAAACCCTATACTATTTCAGACAAATGGTTGTCCAATCTCTCTTTGAAAGCCTTCAGTGTTGGAGCACCCACAAATTCTGGAGGCACTGATTAATTGTTCTCAATGTCAAAAAATTCCTCCTTAGTTCTAGGTTGCTTCTCTCCTTGGTTAGTTTCCATCCGTTGCTTCTTGTCCTGCCTTCGTGGACTTCAACTCCCAGAATTCCTCAGCCAGCGTGCCTGGCTGAGGAATTCTGGGAGTTGAGTTCCGTGAGTCATAAAAGGGTCGAGTTTGAAGACCCCTGCCCTACACCATTTCAGACAATCCCTTCTTAAAAACTTCCAATGATGGAGCACCCACAACTTCTGGAGGCAGGTTGTTCCACCGATCAATTGTTCTAATTGTCAGGAAAGTTCTCCTTCGTTCTAGATTGGTTCTCTCTTTGATTACTTTCCATCCGTTGCTTCTTGTCCTGCCTTCAGGCCCTTTGGAGAAGAGCTTGACTCCCTCTTCTTTGGGGCAGCCCCTGAAAGATTGGAAGACTGCTATCCTGTCCCCCCTCGTCCTTCTCTTCATTAAACTAGACAATTGTGCTGAAGAAGAACTGGTTTAGAGAAAAGAGAACTAGACACATCACAGGTCGTGCTCAGCTTACAGCCACAACCGAACCCCAAAATCTTCACCAAAAACCAGTATTTAGTTCTGATTTTGGCCCAAACCACCCCACAGCAAATCAGAAGTTTGCTTAAGAGCCGCTGCCTTTACTTAAAGACGGGCATTGTTTAATGACCACCGCAAATAAGTTAAAATCAAGTTGGTCGCGTGGAGGACCTGATTTACAACCGTCCCAAATTATGACAGTTGCACGGGAGGCTCCGTTACATCCTGACTCAAGGACTACCTGTAGGCAAGATTACTTGTGAACCTACTTAATCAAGGAGAGAAGCAACCTGGAACTAAGGAGAAACTTCCTGACAGTGAGGACAATTAACCAGTGGAACAACCTGCCTCCAGAAGCGGTGAATGCTCCAACACTGGAAGTTTTTAAGAAGAGACTGGACAGCCATTTGTCCGAAATGGTGTAGGCAGGGGTAGTCAACCTGGGCTCTTTTATGACTGGTGGACTTCAACTCCCAGAATTCCTGAGCCAGCATGAGGGAACTATGGTCCCCTCATGACTTCCGGACTTCAACTCCCAGAATTCCTGAGCCAGCATGGCTCAGCTTGGAAACCTCTCCCTTTCCCCTCAGCATGGCTGGCTCAGGAATTCTGGGAGTTGAAGTCCACGAGTCATAAAAGAGCCAAGGTTGACTACCCCTGGTGTAGGGTTTCCTGCCTGAGCGGAGGGTTGGACTAGATGACCTCCAAGGCCCCTTCCAATGTTCATTTTTTATTATTATTATTATTATTATTATTATTATTATTATTATTATTATTATTATTATTGTTATTGTTATTGTTATTGTTTTTGTTGTTGTTGTAGTAGTAGTAGTAGTAGTAGTAGTAGTAGTAATAATAATAATAATAATAATAATAATAATAATAATAATAATAATAATAATAATAATAATAATATAAACAAATAAACTTTCTTTTAAAAAGAAAAAAGAAAACCATGCAGGATTCTTCTTCTTTTTTTAGACTCAAATATTTTCACGGTCTGGGCCTGGCTGACAAGAAAGGGAAGTTTGGGTGAGCCCAGGTTACCTGTCACTGGATACACAAGCCACCACAATTTGGTTGCTAACACACACCAGACCCACCCTTTTGTTGAATGTGCTCTTGACAGCTTTACTTGACAATGAATCCCTATAGGTTTATTTATATATACGAGAGAGAGAGTGGGGATTAGTGCCGAGACAGCATAAACAAGGAAGGGCTTTAGCTAAAAGCAACTTTCTCAGCCTGGTAACGTTCTAGAGGTTGTCCAGCCGTTAAGTTGTATCTACCTATTTCTTTTTTCTTTTTCTAACCCAGCTGAACCTTAAGAGGGAAATGCAAACATTTTGCGGTGCTACCCAAGGACTGGCAGAACTCCGAAATGTTAATGGTGAANAGCCCTTCGACAGAGTTTGCCGTTCTAATCTGGCTGACTTAAACCCCAAGTGCTGCATTTATCAGTAACTCTCTTTACACAGAGTTCCTGCTGTTCAAAGTACACCCTCTTTAATCTCCTTTACAGCTGGTACAGACCGCCCTGAGAACTAGGGAAATAGGTTCTCCAAGTACATGTTTCTGGAGAGCTGTTTTAAAAAGCCTACGGCAGCTTTTGTCAGTAATCTTCTGCAAGAGCAGGGGGCTGGACTAGAAGACCTCCAAAGTCCCTCTCTATTCTATTCTATTCTATTCTATTCTATTCTATTCTATTCTATTCTATTCTATTCTATTCTTCATTCCATTATTCTATTCTATTCTATTCCATATTTTCTTATTCTATTCTATTCTATTCTGTTCTGTTCTGTTCCTATTCTATTCTATATTTTCTTATTCTATTCTATTCGATATTTTCTATTCTATTCTACTCAATTCTATTCTATTCCATATTTTCTTATTCTATTCTATATTTTCTTATTCTATTCTATTCTATTCCATTCTATATTTTCTTATTCTATTCTATTCTATTCTATATTTTCTTATTATATTCTATTCTATTCCATATTTTCTATTCTATTCTATTCTACTCTACTCAATTCTATTCTATTCCATATTTTCTTATTCTATTCTATTCTATATTTTCTTATTCTATTCTATTCTATTCTATTCTATTCTATTCCATTCTATATTTTCTTATTCTATTCTATTCTATATTTTCTTATTATATTCTATTCTATTCCATATTTTCTTATTCTATTCTATTCTATTCTATTCTAATTCCCTATTCTATTCTATTCCATATTTTCTTATTCTATTCTATTCTATTCTATTCCCTATTTTCTATTCTATTCTATTCTATTCTATTCTATTCTATTCTATTCTATTCTATTCTATTCTATTCTATTCTATTCTGAGGCACAGACCCACTTCCATAGACTTAAGCCCTCTGAAGTTAGGAAGATTATGAGCAATTAGTTGCTGGCTTTTTGCTGCTTTTATTATTTTTTAAAAAAATAACTCAAGGCAGCGATCCAACGCACCTCCCTCCTCCTCGTTTCCCCAGAACAGCAACCCTGTGAAGTGGGCTGGACTGAGAGGGAGGGATGGGCCCAAGGTCAGGATTTTAGCACAGCTGCCCTCTTGCAAGTAGTCCTTGACTTACAACCATTTGTTTAGTAGATAATAACAATAACAGTAGTTTTGTTCCATACAGTATGAACCTGGTGAACTCTCAAGCTTCCTCCTTCTGTTATGTGTTCAAGATGGACAGTGATTAATATTTAATACTCTTATATATAAGAGTGTAGGTCTATACATATGTTGTATATAGTATGATTAAGTGTGTGTTATGTACGTGTACACTTTGAGAGCAAGCAACTAAATTTGATTTTTAATGCGTGCTATTTATCTATCTATCTATCTATCTATCTATCTATCTATCTATCTATCTATCTATCTATCTATCTATCTATCATCTATTGTCTATATTTATCTCTTCATTCAATCTAGTCTGTCTATCTGTCTCTATCTATCATCTATTGTCTATATCTATCTCTTCATTCACACAATCTATCCATTTATCTAGTCTATCTATCTACCTATTGTCTGTCTGTCTGTCTGTCTGTCTGTCTGTCTGTCTGTCTGTCTATCTATCTATCTATCTATCTACATATTATATTATCTACCTATCTACCTGTTGTTGTTGTTGTTAATTGCGAAGTCGTGTCCGACCCATCGCAACCCCATGGACAATGTTCCTCCAGGTCTTCCTGTCATCTACCATCTTCTGGAGTCCATTTAAGTTCACGCCTACTGCTTCAGTGACTCCATCCAGCCACCTCATTCTCTGTCGTCCCCTTCTTCTCTTGCCCTCCATCTTTCCCAGCATCAGGCTCTTCTCCAGTGAGTCCTTCCTTCTCATTAGGTGGCCAAAGTACTTGAGTTTCAACTTCAGGATCTGGGGGTTCAACTTCAGTTGGGGTTGATCTCCTCTAGGACTGACCGGTTGGATCGCCTTGCAGTCCAGGGGACTCGCAGGAGTCTTCTCCAGCACCAGAGTTCAAAGGCCTCCATTCTTTGGCGCTCAGCCTTTCTGATGGTCCAACTTTCACAGCCCTACGTTGCAACTGGGAAAACCATGGCCTTGACTATACACACTTTTGTTGGCAGGGTGATGTCTCTGCTTTTTAATGTGCTGTCTAGATTTGCCATAGCTTTCCTCCCCAGGAGCAAGCGTCTTCTAATTTCTTGGCTGCAGTCCCCATCTGAGGTGATCTTGGAGCCCAGGAAGATAAAATCTGTCACTACCTCCATTTCTTCCCCATCTGTTTGCCAGGAATTGAGAGGGCCGGATGCCATGATCTTGGTTTTCTTAATGTTGAGTTTCAACTATCTACCTATCTATTCTATCTATTCCATCTGTCTCCTCTATCTACCTATTATCTACCTATTACCTACCTACTTACCTACCTACCTATCTATTCCATCTCTCTCCTCTCTTTTCTAATTATCTAATTATCTAATTATCTAATTATCTAATTATCTATCTATCTATCTATCTATCTATTATCTATCTATCTATCTATCATCATCATCTTCAAACCGTGCATAGTTACAATGGCACTGAAAAAAAGTGATATGACCCTTTTTCACATTTACAACCGTTGCACCATCCCCCCGCTCACATGGGGATAAAAAAATCCAGACGCCTGGCGACTGACTCATATGTATGACGGTCGCCGTGTCCAGAGGTCACGTGATCCCCTTTTGTGTCATTCCAGCAAGCCAAGTCCACGGGGAAGCCCGATTTGCCTAATGACCCGTGTCACCGCCTTAACCACTGCAGCGACTCACTTAACGGCGGGGGGGGAAGAAAGGTCACAAAAAGGAGGCAAAACCCGCCGGGTAAACCGTCTTGCTCAGCTACGGAAACTTTGGGGCTGAATTGTGCCCGTAAGTCAAGGGCCACCTGTACAAATAAGTAAATAGGTTTTTACAAGGCCCTACTGGCTTCAGGCGGCTGCGAGAAGGCAAAACTCAAGAGATCTGGAAGGGCCAAGTGGCAAGGCTGGGGCAGGCCCCACGAAAGGGCAGGTAAGGTGAGAATAGAAGGTGTTGGTTTAGGAGAGGCGGAGGAGGTGGGGAGGAGGGCTCGGCGCAGAAAACCGACACTTTAGGGAGTGCCACAGCAGCAAGCTCTTGAAGACAGGAGTGGCTTTGAGAGAGGAAAGGGGGTTTGGGCTGGCACTGACTGATAAGAAGGCCCAGTTCTCTAAGACTGGCATCTCCCCAGGTGAACTTGGTGGTTTCCTGGCGGACGTCTCATGACCCAACTAGGGAACATCATCAATGGCAGAAGGGAGGGGGATTTGCAGGGAGGAGGAGGAGGAGGAGGAGGAAGAAGGAGGAGGAGGAGGAGGAGGAGGAGGAGGAGGAGGAGGAGGAG
>NW_015389247.1:0-3957 GCF_001527695.2 Protobothrops mucrosquamatus
TTGTGTGCAACACTTCCTCAAAGAATTTGGCAATATATTTAATTGAAAAATATACAAAGCATATACCATCAGGGATTAATGAGGCTGATTCTTGAATTGCAGCATATCTGCACTTAACTGTTTGCGTAATTCTTGTCTAATTTGAGAATTTTGGCAACAGCTTGCAAGGGATCCAAACTGGACAGCAGGCCTCTCATTTGACTGTGTCCTTGCTATTATGGCTTCCCATTTTTCTGTTCCAGGAAAGCAATTGATAATTGCTTTCTTTCCCATGAACAGATCTTCCTGGACATATATACATTTATACATTATGTATATCATCATCATCACAATCATCATCATCGCAATCATCATCATAATCCCAAATCAATCCACTGGAGGATGAGGGCCTCTTCACTGAAATTTATGAACAGTAATATGTCACAGTGGTTCAGTAGTGGTTAAAGCAGGGGTCCCCAACCTTGGCCACTTTATGATTTGTGGACTTCAACTCCCAGAATTCCTCAGCCAGCATAGCTGGCTGAGGAATTCTGGGAGTTGAAGTCCACAAGGCATAAAGTGGCCAACTTTGGGAACCCCTGGGTTAAAGGACAGATGTTCTACTTCCCAGTCCCAAAGTTACTGAACCAGTTTCTGGGGCTAAGAATCCTGACCCCAGGTCGAGCACCTTAATCACAATACCACACTGGTTCTCACAGCTATACAATGTGTGTGTGTGTGTGCGCGCGCACACATGTGGTTTCTTTTTGGAAGTTGGTGTGATACTCCTTTGCCTCTTATGATTGGAAAAACTATAAAAAGGTGCACTGCTCAAGTTTTTTTAAAAAAAAAAAGCACGGAGAAAACTAGAAAAGCTCAGGAAAAGAAAAATAGTAATTAACAAAAGATATTTCTGGCAGATTTTGATCTTACAAACTTTTACTTACAAGGTGAGTAATAAAATCTTTGTACTATTATAGAATTCAGGATAAAAAGCAGCTCTCTCTCTCTCGCTCTCTCTCTCCTGTTCCTGTGAAGTAGTAAATTTCAGGTTAGCATGCAACTAGCAATAGCTCATTCTCCAAAGTGGACAGGAGCTCAAAACAATATGGAAATTGTGTGTATTTTAGAACTAGAGGAAAACATGGGTCCTAATTGGCAGCAATTTGCAGCTGGCAGAAAAATAGGCTGTCATGAAAGGGTAACAATTGTTAAACATTTAATTGATTATGGCAGTGTTTCTCAACCTTGGCAGCTTGAAGATGGATGGATTTCAACTTCCGGAATTGCCCAGCCAGTACAGCTGGCTGGGGAATTCTGGGAGTTGAAGTCCACCCATCTTCAAGCTGCCACGGTTGAGAAACACTGGGTTGTGGTGTGTTTATTGTCCAAAGTGGGAAGAGATGTTTGGAGTGTTTTCTTTTTCATGTGTCAAAATAAAAACTTGCCTTGCATTTTGTAGACTTTGAATGAATGAGGATATCACCTATTATTCTCCGTATAAAGATACAGAGGATTTAAAATAGCACAATAATTTAAAATACATGGCAATAAAACTTTCAGGATACAAACGGCTAACAACGCAGTGTTGACAGAAGGCCTCCTAGAAGAGAATATATGGTAAAGAATCCATTTTGCATTTGACATTGGGAAAACTGTTGATATGGATGGAAGGGAATGCAAAGTTATCATATTGCTTTTTCAAAAAGAAAAAAGAAGAATACCAAAGCCCCTCATTGGGTACAGGTTTTCATCTGGAAATAATACTTAACATTTGTGTGCCAGGTTTTAACTTAAATCATTTGGCTTTCACTATACCTTACCCATCCTATAAAACCCTGATTATATTCAACTGTCTGCTAGTTTGATTGTTAAACCCTAAATGATATGATTTCTAAAATTGATCATTATTTATAATTAAATAGAGGAATGTGATTTAGAAGATGCTCCCAAACCTCTTCGCTGTTTCTTTTTCATGCTCTGTAGATTCCCAACTACTGAAATTAAATGCACCCTACTACAAGGGAGATTTCCAAAATCCACTTGGACAATATACATTTTAGGCCATACTTGGAAACATTAAAAAGGCAAGCTTGGAGTTTTATAACATTCTCATCCTTCAAGATGGTGAGCAAAAGTTGAGGCAATAAGTAAACTTCATGCCATAAATCTGTATTGAATGTACAATTTATAAACCTCTAGATGTTACAGTATTGAGTTTAAACTCCCTCAGCATTGCCCAACTAAAATGAATTTAGGTACAGTCTTGACTGCAACAAAATGAAATAAACACATTATTATTAATTTGCATGTATATAAGGCTTCCTTGCACTGGTTTACCATCTATCCATGAATAGAATTCTTGCTTCTCCTCCCCCCCCCCCAATAGCACATTATGAATATGAAAAGCAGGGGAAACCTATACTATACGAGATCCAGTTTGGTCTAGTGCAGACATGTCAAACACAAGGCCCGGGGGCCGGATGCGGCCCGCAAAGTGGTTTCATGTGGCCCGCGAAGCCATCCTGGAAACAGTGAGGGAACGGCCCCCGCTGCCTTGGCCCTGGCCCAGGCCAGCTGGGAGCCAATGTACAATTTTGTGGTGGCCATCTTGGCACTTTCCCCGGTGGACCATGCCTTGGCACTTGCCCCGGTCCCACCCCCTTCTGCCAGAGACCCTCAGATCTGTCCCACTCCTGCCCAGGCCCTCACAGGCACCCTTGACGCGAATAATGTAGAACTGGCCATGCCCACCCAGTAGGCCACACCCACTCCATCCACGCCCACCCAGTAGGCTGCACCCACTCTGGCCACACCCACCCGGTCCCCCCAAGGGCAACCGCAATGCTGATGCGGCCCTCAATGAAATTGAGTTTGACACCCCTGGTCTAGTGGTTAAGGCACCAGGCTAAAAAGTGGAAGATCTTGAGTCTGAGTCCTACCTTAGCCATGAAAGCCAGCTGTGTGACTTTGGGCCAGTCACTCTCCCTCAGTTCAACCCACCGCACAGGTTTGTTGTTGTGGCGAAAATTGGAGGAGGAATGTGTGTTAATATGTTCACTGCCTTGAGTTATTTGTAAAAATAATAAAGGTGGGATAAAACAAACAAACAAGCAAGCAAACAAACAAACAAATAAATAAAGGTACCTTCTAGACATCACCATTCAACTGCCCAATATATTTGCAAATCTCAGTTGCTTGGTCAACAGCATAAACCCTGGTAACTTGCTTTTCCTGGCCAAAGAGAGACTTGGTAGAATATCAAGGCTTCCCATTACCTAAAATTGCTCTTGCCTGAGTTTGCCCATATATATCCATATACATACGTCACCATCACCATGTACACCATTGCCATCCATGCACAGGTATATAGAAATACGGCTCTGGAGATCTGACTGTCTGCAGGTGCTGTGTTTGCCTGAGGAAAGATGATCTTTTCACTGTGTTTGTCTTCATTTGCTCTTCAGAGAAATCTCTCCAGTATAAATGAGACTTATTCTCCTACTGAAGCAAAAGCTTAAATAAACAAAGGAGCCACTGCCATAGTGAAATGATCAACAAAGGTGGATTTTGTGAGACCATCAGAGAAAATTCATGTCAATCTTGCCAGCACTGACCATCAGGCTATGTGTGTCTGAACCAAAATGCAGTGTGAAACTGAAAAAGAAATATTTTAAATACACACACACCATATTGAGCATGCCTAAAACAAAACAAAACAAACATTCTGTTGGCAGACCAGAACAACAAAAATGCAAATGTATTGTATGATATACACCAGGGGTAAGACAGGGATGCCCAATGTCACCTCTACTTTTTATTCTGACCTTAGAAGTGCTGCTAACGCAAATCAGAGCCAATAAGGAGATAAAAGGGGTACTGGTTAAGACAGAAGAGTATAAGACACAAGCATTTGCGGATGACTTGGTCTTTTTTATTGAGGAACCAATAGAGAGAGGAAAGATTTTGATGAAAGAA
>NW_015389247.1:4915-7851 GCF_001527695.2 Protobothrops mucrosquamatus
GAAGAATGGGAAAGATTATGGAACATAAATTGCAAACTGACACTGTCAACTGCATATAGGGAAAATCAATACAAAATGTTCTATAGATGGCATTTAACACCGGCGAGATTGGCCAAAATGTACAAAAATATGAATCCGGAATGCTGGAAATGTAAAAATAAGGAAGGAACATTCTATCACATGTGGTGGCTGTGCCCCAGAGCAAAGAGCTATTGGGAACGGATAGGGCACTGGATACAGGAGATAACCAAGATGCAAATTGAATTCAAACCTGAACTATTTCTTCTGGGTATAATAAATTTAAAGATCAAAAAGCAACTCCAACACATCATTATACATACATTGACAGCAGCCCGTATAGTATATGCTCAGTGTTGGAAGGGTGAAAACATACCTACAAACGATATGATTATATACAAAATTCTTGAATGCGCAGAAATGAATAAACTTACGCTAGAATTAAAAGACAAGGAGGCAACAGAATTTTATGAAATATGGAACAAATATTATGATTGGCTAGAACAAAGAAAGAAAAAGACATGATTACTGATGTAAATAAATTGTAAATAATATATAGGAGATGTATAACACAGTTTTGTTAAGGACAAAATGTATTTTTTTCAGTTTTATGTTTGTCGTACAATGGAAAAAAGGAAAAATAAAAATTAAAAAAAAAAGAAAGAAAAAAAGAGAGGGAATAAGCATTTTCTTTCCTTTTTTTTTCAATTTTTTTTTTAAAAAAAGCCTCTACAGCAGGGGTCTTCAAACTTGGCCCTTTTATGACTTGTGAACTTCAACTCCTAGAATTCCTCAGCCAGGTACCCCTGCTCTACAGTTAAATTTGTAGATTTATCATCCGATTGTTAAATCTTGGGGTTATGTTTTTGTCAGATGATTGGCTTTGGTATGTACTGTACAGTGTCTGTATGCCTTTGAATCAGGTTTTGACTCTTAGCAACTGCCTGGACTAGTCTCTGCAGTTCTTGGTTTTTTTCTTTGAAAACATTTTGCTTCTAATCTGAGAAGCTGCTTCTCGGAGGAGAAGGAAACTTTTTAAAAGAAAAAACAAAAATCCAGGTGCCTTTTGGGAAAAAGCACCTTGGGACATTTCAGATGCCTTGTTGCAGAGCTTCACATTGATTAGGGTTGAGAGGGAGTAACTGACATGTGTTCCACCAGCTGGTTTCCAAGCCTAAGGAAGGATTGCAACTTGGGTTTCCCTGTTCATTGACAGCCCCCAACCCTAACCCCTCAACCGGTACCCCATGTTGTTTTTCATTTTGATAAAGTGTGATGCTAAAAAGAAGCAAAAGGAATATTTATTGTTCAAATTTAACTAAGGTTGCTTTGGCTTTCTGATTCCATTAGTTTACCATCCATATGATGCAAGACATATCCATTTCCTGACTTACATACAGACTGAATATCTGACTGAAGTATGGAAAGGAAGCAACTGAGAAGTCTAATTAGAGAATACAAAATAAAGGAGTTGGATGGGACCTTAGAGGTTTTCTAGTCTAACCCTTTGCTCATGCAGGAAACTCTATACCAGACATGTCAAACACAAGGCCCGGGGGCCGGATGCGGCCCGCAAAGTGGTTTCATGTGGCCCGTGAAGCCATCCTGGAAACAGTGAGGGAACAGCCCCCCGCTGCCTTGGCCCTGGCCCAGGCCGGCCGGGAGCCAATGTACAATTTTGTGGTGGCCATTTATGCTGAAATGCATTCAGTCTTAGCTCCACAAGGCCGTCCGGAAACAGCGAGGAACCAGCCCCTGCCGCATTGGCCCCGCTCCCTGGGTGCATGCTGGGGAGGTGTCATCCTTTGTGAGGAATGAAGAAATGGACCATGCCTTGGCGCTTGCCCCGGTCCCACCCCCTTCTGCCAGAGACCCTCAGATCTGTCCCACTCCTGCCCAGGCTCCCACAGGCACCCTTGACACGAACAATTTAGAGCTGGCCATGCCCACCCAGTAGGCCACACCATCTCCATCCACGCCCACCCAGTAGGCTGCACCCACCCTGGCCACACCCACCCAGCCCCCCAAGGACAACCACAATGCTGATGTGGCCCTCAATGAGATTGAGTTTGACACCCCTGCTCTATACCATTCTGGACAAATGGCTGTCCAAGCTCTTCTGAAAAACCTTCAATGTTAGAACACCCACAACTTCTGGAGGCAAGTTGTTCCACTGATTAATTGTCCTAACTGTCAGTAAATTTCTCCTTAGTTCTAGGTTGCTTCTCTCTTTGGTTAGTTCCTATCCATTGCTTCTTTTCTTGCCTTCAGGTGCTTTGGAGAATTGGTTGACTCCTTCTTCTCTGTGAGAAGAGTGCAGCTTAGGTAAGAAAATGCAGTATAACCCAGATATGAGCATTGTAGGAAACAAGCATTTCAAAGAGACTCCACCCTAATTAAGTTATTATAAGTCTGGGAATTCAGTCTCAGAGTTTTCATGATTATGTTTTTATCCGAGACTAGTATTTATAATTCTTTCTGGAACTTGTGCAACTGTTGCTCTTTGCTTTGCCAGTTACCTAGGACTTAAAACAATATGACATGATTTCTTGTCTCTGTCTCTGCTTTCTGACTACAAGAGGTCATATACAATGTGAAGAGAAGCCTAAAAATGACATCAAAGATGAGAAAATAGAAGGAACTTCAGGAACTGTGAAACATTATTGTACAAGAGTTAATAAAATGTAGGAAGCTGGTTCTCAGCTTTAGTTTTATAAAGATGTTCATACATAAAAGTTCAGCAAGAGTTTGCATATAATGATGTAACATTATAGAAATCTGTTGTTAGATTGTACAACCTGAAGCTCAGGTTTCCATATGGTTCAAGATTCTTAGGGGAGGCAGGCCACAAAATTCCAGCAAACTTTGCAACCAAATTATAATGTATCAAACAGAAAAATATTGAAAAGCGTGAAAAG
>NW_015389247.1:8201-32692 GCF_001527695.2 Protobothrops mucrosquamatus
ATGTTCATACATAAAAGTTCAGCAAGAGTTTGCATATAATGATGTAACATTATAGAAATCTGTTGTTAGATTGTACAACCTGAAGCTCAGGTTTCCATATGGTTCAAGATTCTTAGGGGAGGCAGGCCACAAAATTCCAGCAAACTTTGCAACCAAATTATAATGTATCAAACAGAAAAATATTGAAAAGCGTGAAAAGTAATCATATGAGTATTTAATTAAGTTAAACATTCGCTTCAGTTTTTATTTAAATTAAACCACTTTTATTTTGTATTCTGGCTCTCCTATAGATTGGTGTGTGCAGGCTTCCTCATTCCATTCAAAGTTCAGATACAGCCCTCAATCTTAAAAAAAATAAAATAAATGCCCATAAGTGATTATTACTGTGCTTCTCAACCTTTTACTCTTCTGAATTTGATTATGTGAAAATGGTCATAGAAGTCATTGCAATTATGCTAAGAGATGCCGAGTCCTGCCAAAACAGAAACAAAAAGACCACTTTTTATTACCATTAATATTTGCGGTAAGTTTTAAGTTTATAAAAATGCTGTAATATTGTTTACCTTAGTGAATAGTTTTTTCTTAACTCTAATATAGAACAAAACATTTCATTCAAATGAGAAAGAACTATGTAAAATGCTATTTTGCTTTATTCTGATACCTAGGTCCATATCCTTAAGAGGTTCCTCCGTTAAATGCTCTGCTAAGATGCTGCATTCTTTTCTGCTTTGCTTCTCTTCTCTTCTCTTCTCTTCTCTTCTCTTCTCTTCTCTTCTCTTCTCTTCTCTTCTCTTCTCTTCTCTTCTCTTCTCTCTGTATCTCTCTGTCTCTCTCTCCACTGATCTGGAGAAGGGAATTGGGTTCTTCCCAGATTGTGTGTACCTTTGGTTGATAAGGATTAATTTATTGAACATATGTGTCTTTGCACATGCACCCAGGCATGCACCCAAACCATGGATTTAATGGAAATCCTTGACAATTCCTTTACTTTTGGGTGTACTGACAAGACCTGATGAGATTGTTTGAAACAGCTTGTGGACATAAGGTTGCCTACTCACATAGAAATATAAATAGTTTAACCATCCATATTCCTTTCTCTTGCTTTTAATGACCCCCTCACCCCCTGCTTAAGGAAAAAAAGGTGGCAGGTCATCTGTTTTCCCTGCAGAGTTCATTGTGGTACTGGTTAATGGGATCTACATACCAAGGAGTTCAGTACAGTTTGATGCTCTTTAATTAATGGCCTTTTTAATAGCCGGTGACAGTGGAAGAGTGAACTTCCATAGTTCACAGCCTTTTCCAAGACCTCTTCTGGAATATTTCTTTCTACTATCATCAGCCAAACTCCCCTTTTGACCCCTTTATCACTCTCTGAGTGGTACCGGAATCTTAACTGTCTCATAATCACAACAATTCACTGCAACCCCTTCTAAGGGTTCACCATTATAAAGGAGAAAGAGATGAAATGCATTTTAGGAAACTTGTGAAAGATCAGCTTGACTTTCTCCAAAGTTGTCTGAGCCTCTCTCGTTCCATATTCTGTAGGAATTTCATCAGCAGGTTGTAGAATGAAATTTAATCAAAAACAGCTTTCCTGAGTTGAAAAATAGTAATATTTCTACCTCTCAATCTTGACACTTTGAAGATATTCCCTGAAACAACAGCGCAGATTTAAAGTTTCAGTGGTACCATCATCCTGTTCTCCAGTCCAAACTGGAGGTGGTTTTGGAAGTGGCGGTTCTTTCATTTATTGCTGCTGCATTGTTACTTCAGGGAGGTGGAATTTGTGGAATTTTCTGTTTTAGTCTTGACTAGTCTTGGATATTAAGCACTTTGAATATGGGGAACATCCACATATTTCAGCCAAAGCTGGGAATGAGACAGATGGGACGGTATAGACTACATTAGAGTGGGAAAGATATATTTGCATAAACAGCCATCAACAGACATCTGAGTACAGGACTAGCTTCATGAATGTTTTCTTTCCCAAACTTTAATTATTCATTAAATATTTCAAAGGAGATTTCAACAGCAGCTAGAATTATGTCTTCCTCCAAAGAATGCCAGCTTCCTTTACCACTAACATTATAATATTCAATTTGGCATTTCTTGCATCATGGCTTCAGTTATGTCTACATTGGATTTTTATAGTTTTCAAACTATTGATATGCATATTTTCAGTCATGATGATTATACCCTGTTGGCTTTTCAGGAATCTTAACTCACTCAACATTTTCTCAGAAAGATACACCTCCAGCCCATTATGGATTTTAGCAGAATGCCTGTATTTTTATGGTGGATGATAGATGGTGAGCAATTTTTTTTTATCCATCCATACAAATCCTGACTCCAGTAAAAATTAAATTGAAATTTCAACTAAAGATGGCATAAAACTATATTTTACATGGTTAAGGAAATATAATATATCTATAGATTACTGTTTTCTTAGTCTTGTCTGATAAGTAACTACATTTTTTCTTGAACTAACCAGAAAATGAACGTGTGCCATCTAGCCTAGATTATTATTAATCATTTATGAGATATTGAAATTGATCATATTTACTACAGTAGTACAAACATTAAAAATGAAAAAAAAATCTCTTCTGATGGCTTCCTTTGTAATTTTTCCACGTAGCATTGGAACTATAATTAAATATGGTAACATTGCTTATTAACACATCAGATGGTTTTGAAAGAAAAAGTGAATATAACCCTGATCCTTGAATTTGTATTTTTCCCAATATTCTTGAATTGCATCTGTTTAAATATAAAAAGGGACATTACATTAAAACAATATGGTAAAATAATCTGATATACTATTCACAGTATATATTTATGTGTTAGATTTATATACTTGGTTTATTTCATATTTCTTCTCAAAAATCCTGAGAAAATAATTTAAGAGATAGTAATTGGCCCATGGTCATCCAGTGAATTCCATGGGCAAGTTCAGATTTAAGCACTTTTCAGTGATGGTTCATACTTCTGGTTTTTAGGAGAATAACTTAAAGGCAACAATTGGTGGTTCTGTTTCCCCTCTTCTCAGCAATCCCTCCCATTTGTCAGATGGAAAAAAAATAATCACCAATCACTCTCCTTAACACTGGCATAGTGCAGAGTGGGTGATGGAAGCTTGCAAATCAGAGATTTGCTACTTGTATTAATACCACTTTACAATGCCTTGGTAAGGTCACACTTGGAATACTGCATCCAGTTTTGGTCACCACGATGTAAAAAAGATGTTGAGACTCTAGAAAGAGTACAGAGAAGAGCAACAAAGATGATTAGGGGACTGGAGGCTAAAACATATAAGGAACGGTTGCTGGAATTGGGTATGTCTAGTTTAACAAAGAGAAGGACGAGGGGGGACATGATAGCAGTGTTCCAATATCTCAGGGGCTGCCACAAAGAAGAGGGAGTCAAGCTATTCTCCAAAGCTCCTGAAGGCAGGACAAGGAGCAACGGGTGGAAGCTAACCAAAGAGAGAAGCAACCTAGAACTAAGGAGAAACTTCCTGACAGTTAGAACAATTAACCAGTGGAACAACCTGACTCCAGAAGCGGTGAATGCACCAACACTGGAAGTTTTTAAGAAGAAACCGGACAGCCATTTGTCCAAAATGGTATAGGGTTTCCTGCCTGAGCAAGGGGTTGGACTAGATCAGTGGTTCTCAACCTTTTTAATGCCGCGACCCCAACCGGTCGTAAGTCGAGGACTAAACTGGTCGTAAGTTGAGGACTAAACCGGTCGTAAGTCGAGGACTAAACTGGTCGTAAGTCAAGGACTACCCAACCGGTCGTAAGTCGAGGACTTTCCCTGCCCGGGAGCGCCACGCATGCATGGTTCCGCCCCCTGCACCGGCCGAGGCATAGCTGGCAAGCGGCAGAGACAGAGCAGGCCGACCACCAGCTGGCCCAGCCCAAGGGAGGTAAGGCACCTGTCGGAAAAGGGGAAAAAAATGGTGGACCAAAAAAATGGCGGACAGCCTTGCTTGGCGACCCCCATGAAATGGTCGATCAACCCCAAATGGGGTCCCGACCCACAGGTTGAGAACCACTGGACTAGATGACCTCCAAGGTCCCTTCCAACTTTATTATTATTATTATTATTATTATTATTATTATTATTATTATTATTATTATTATTATTATTATTATTATAGCCATGCTGACATTTTAAAAATCATATTGAAAACTAAATGCTTTGTGGTACTGTGCAGCTCACCCTGCTGGGTGATCTTCACAGATATTGACCTGTTGCTCCTTCTCTATTCTTGTTTTTTTTAAGAAGTCTTTAAATAGATCTCTAAAAAAATTTTTCTATCTAGTAATCTTGTTGCTATCGTGCCTTACCCATCTTTTTTAATATTTAATTTTTTTAAAGAGAGAAAGAGAGATATAGTGCTCTTTGATAACAGTGCAAATAAGGAGACTACATTAGACTTGACTTGCTTTGGAAATCTTGAGCAAGGCATTGTGCATTGTGGAAACCAGATGTCATATCCATCCAGTAGTGCAAAGCACAATGAACCTGGAGGGGAGGGTTAGATGTATGTGTGCCCTGCAATCAAAAGTAGACAATGGAAATTGAACAGATCCCAGATCCTGACCATGACATCACTACATCACCATATGTCACTCTAAGTCAGGCATGTCAAACTCGTGACATCACGTGACATCGCGCAATGTATCGGGCCAGTTTTGCCATTGCCAGCAATGGGGTGGGCGCGGCTTCCACATGATGCATCTGGCCCGCGGGCCGGCAGTTTGATACCCCTGCTCTAAGTCATTACTACATTATACCAAAGTGCCAGAAATCCTGCATATAGCAAATCTTGTATTTACAGAAGATGAAAAACATGATTTTTTTTTAAACATGGTATTTGCTCAAAATAAATGCAGGTGTCCTCAACTGGGGCAGGGGGAGGGGGAGGGGGATCACAATAACCTTAACAAAGTAATTTATATTTGGAGGATATATGGATGAATACTGAATCTGGTATATGAGGACGACCATAGGAAAAGGGAAAAATTAACCTATCCCTCAATATTCATTATTCTGATATTTTTTTCTACTTTAGCAACATTTATTTTTGTATCGGTAATAGTTATGCATTAAGGTTTTAGACTGCAGTGCTAAATAATGTTGGTAAAGTTGCATTTATCTGCCTCAGTTGAAAACTTACCCAATAGATTACTGTCAGGGGTCCATTAAACACTAAATCACCTTTTCCTGCAGTTCAGACTGAAACAGAGCTTTTGCCCTTCCTCTCTGACCTCTGCATTCTTCAGTGCCTGTGGTCCTACCGCAGGTCTCTGAGAAATGTAATCTCCTTTTGACACACGGTTCCAGACATTGGTGAAAAAAAGCTGGGACACAATTCAGCTTTTTTTTCCCTGGGAAACCTGCTGACTGTATTAGCTATATGCAGTGCTTTTAGATATGATAATCATTCTGTCCATTCAATTCTAGAACTCCATTTCTTACATTCTTACATTTTTAACTAATAATCAATCAATCAATAAGATGTAGCATGCATACATTATAATTTAGCCAAAATAATTCACAGAGAACTCTGTGTATGTGTTTGCATTTGCTAGTTTCAGTTCCCTGAAGTGTGTTTCTTTTGCCAAGACATCTCTTGAAGCATTAATTTATGTTCTTTTGTAGTTGGAGTATTTGATTGAAACCCTGAAAAACTGAATCAAATTGTGATGTTAGTTCTTGGTGAATCCAACATGCCACTGTTACAACATCCCTTAACACGTGTAACTCTTGCTACTATCTCTGAGCACCCAAAGAATGGGAATGATTTCAGAAAATGGTATTTTGAGGGACTTCTGGATGAGGCATTTGTGATGTTATCACATCAGCTCTGCACCTTGTGATTTATTTCTGGTGCAGCTTTGATGAGAGAAGAGCTATTCTGAAGGCAGATTTCAGCTGAAAATGGTGGGATTCTACAGAACTTCCGGAAGGAGCATTTCTTGTTGAAGAGAACTTTTCACTCAACCTCCCACCTAGTTCCTTAGCTTGGCAGGATCCTGTAAGGCAGCAGTTCCCAACCTTTTCTATACCCCACTTCTGATATATTCTCATACCCCTTACAAAGCTAATACCTGGCTATGCATATACACTATAATTTTGAAACTTCTAAACCCAAGTTTTTGCACCCCCTGGAAAATCATCTCGCATCCTGAGAGAGTACGAACACTCTCAGTTGGGAACCCCTGCTGTAAGGGAAAGGTTAGCTTGGCATTTACAAATCTTCTTCTCAATAAAACCAGACCAAGTGACCAATTTGGAAATTGACAATATACTGTCAATTTCCCCCTTTTTCTTTCAACTCCCTTTGCTGGGAGCACCAGACTGCTTGGTTTTGTTGTTGATTATAATGGCACACCTTTCTCCAGTGGGTATTAAAGCTTAGGGTTAGGGTGATGGTGACCGTGTAGAAGTTCTCTTTGTGGCAAACCATGTTGATCTGGGATGAATCAGTCTGACAATGTTGAATAGGAATGCTAGGAGTTGTAGTCCCAATACCTCTAGAGCTATCAGTTTGGGGAAAGACTACTCATGCATGAATGCTAATGCTTAGCATTATGGTATAATTACTATAATTACTATTATATTATTATAATGCTTAGTAATTTTATTAGTGTTCCATAGTGATAATTTCTATCTACTCAACATCATGCACTTTTTGATTCTGTAGTAATAGCTTCTCTGCTGCTATCATAATCTCACTAATTCACAAGTCATCGAATTCACATAACATTAATTTTTCAAATCACTTTGTACAATCTCCATTGGTAAAGAATTGAGAGAAGATGGAAACCAGAACATTGAAAAAAAAGAGAAGGTAGACACTTCATAACCGGAATCTGGAGGGAGATACTGAAAGCTCCTCTGGACATGTGAAATGAGTAGTTAATGTATTAGAGAAAACAACAACAACTGTGCTTGACAAGGTTGAGAGAAAGAAGAAGGGGAAGACATTTGATAAAGTGGATGGACGAGATCAAAAAGTTCATGGGAATATCCTTCAAATTCTCACCAGACACTGGTTGAGGTGAAAAACATTTATTTATGTCGTTATCAAGAATTGTGTCCAGTGAAAAGGAACCTGGTTGATTTGTATGGCGCTGAGTTCTAGAAATCATTACCAATATGGAAACTTAACCAGCAGAAACCAGAATTGTTCTTTAAATTAGTACCATTCACCCACCTAAACACATCTGGATGCTCATGTGTATCATAGTGGCATAAAAATGAGATAGGTTGTACCAAGAGCTTGAGACATGTGGCTCACATGGGTGAAAAGAAGCAGCTACTGCAAGAAACCTGTAGAGTAGAAGGAATTTAACTTCCCAAAAAATGCAGCTGTTTCTAAAAACAGGAATTTAATTACTTAAATTCTGCATTCTAAAAACTTAATTAAAAGTGAATACCTGTTGAATAATTTCTTTAAATGCAAACTTTGGGTTTTAAAAATTAGTCTGATAGATAGTAATTTTGATTACCTCCAACAGAATTGTGGTATAAATTGGCAGACATGAGCAGTCAGATGTCATATTTTAATTCAGTTTTCTTTTTCGTGCAAAATTAATGCTCACTTTCATGAATTTTTTAAAAAAGTTACATGGTTTATTGTAGTTTCAGAGAACTATACTGGGAATTTACCTGCTCAGCCTAGAAATTCAAAGGCTTTTCTCTCCTGAAATACCTGTCCTATGAGTGCAGGAAACTATTATTTGATTCTTTGTATTTGCACAGAAAGCTAACCTACAGTTCTTTTAATCCTGGCTTATTGAACAATCACAAAAACCGGATTTATGCATAATACAAAGCTATAAAACCTGTCAAGCATAGTGACAGGATTTAGAGAACAGCAAAATCAAATAAGCAATAGTATGGCTTATCATAACCACCTTTCACCATACATGAACGAAGAAGGCTCATTTTATCCATGCTCTTCTGAATTGAACTGTTTTAGTGTAGTGGTCAAAAGTAAGTTTATGAGTTGGGTCACTATTCTCAAAATGAGAATAGATCCCAACAAAGTAGTGTACAATATAGTAATATGGTCTAGCCCAGGGGTAGGCAACCTTGGCTCTTTTATGACTCATGGACTTCAACTCCCAGAATTCCTGAGCCAGCTATGCTGAGGAGAAAGGGAGAGGTTTCCATGCTGAGCCATGTCAGCTCAGGAATTCTGGGAGTTGAAGTCCACAAGTCATAAAAGAGCCAAGGTTGCCTATCCCTGGTCTAGCCTCTGATCTCCCCCCCCCCCCCCCCGCTGTTAAGCAGAAGACTTTTCGCATTGTCTATTTCCCTCTTTCTTATCTGAATTAGAAATGTTACTTCGATAAAACACATTTTGGCTTGCAGTTTCAGTTGCCTCGAAAAATATAGTCCAAGGGATGCCAAATGTTGTAATTTTTGGTGCAAAGAAAAAACACAGCTCTCTCTCCATTGTTCTTCACTTCCATTTTTTTTATTACAGTGACAGTTTTATCTTTCTCCTCAAGCTCTTTCACCACAGATTTCAATCTAAGAATTAAGAAAAATCAAAGTAGATGCCTAAAGTAAATGCAGCATGAGTTAGGAAGTGCAGCTAACAATAAGAACATTCTGGAATAATAGACCTGTTTTATTTGTATGGATGCCATGATGTATGCACTTCTCTATCAGTAGCATATGGCCAGAATTATCACACAGAGATTTCAAGAGAGCTAAACATTGTAAGGGGTTGTTTTTTTTTAAAAAAAGCAATACCTCCAGCACTGCTGAGTCAATCCAGTTTGCCAAATATTTTATTACTACAGTGTGAATCTTACTGGCTTAACTATAAGGAAAACAATCAGAATAAAATAAGACTGTATGAATAATTGCCCAGCTGGATCCAACCAAAATCCTGTCTAGTCACGGTGGATCTGCCATCTATCCTCTCACACAAAATAGAATAAAATGAACTGCCTTTTCCTTCAGCAAACTGGAGGGTGGGCTGATAAAAGAATGGAATAACAACTTAAGTGATGTTGCCAGAAAAATCTAGAATGTCTGTGGCTAAACTAGAACATAATTCACATTTATATTTAAACATTTAGTGGTTGCATTCAGCACCAGTATGTTTAACCTATCATGGCTTTCATTAGCAATTCCAACGGAGCAGGATTCTGATCAATCAACACTGATTACACATTTTTATTTTTACATGACAGGAGAAACTTCTGGAGAGGGGGATTCTCTCATTCCATGATGCAATTTTAACTGGGAAATCTTTTCAAATTTGTCCAATCTGAGAAGCGTGGATTAACTTCATCAGTTTAAAACTTACTTAAACTTACTAAAACTGGAGCTTCTCAAGAGGAATTCTGCTTTCATGGTAGAAGAGGCTGTATGAACCTGTGATGTTAGAGAAGAAGTTGTTGTGCATCCATTGAGGTCCATCCCAACCATGATGATGTTAAAATGATGGAATGGGTATTGTGACACCACGATGCAAGGTCTGTTTTTGTACTTGCCCTGTGCTGTCACATGCAAGTATGTAATGGGCAGAATTTGCATCATAAGCATCTCAATGGATTTTGTCACTTGCCTCCTTTGCTTCCACACCCTCTTCTCCCAGTGGGCGTTTCTGCCTAGTGCATTCGTGATATTCATCCCTTGCTTGTTTTCAGGAAAAAGTAAATCATTGAACAGTTTGTTTTATTTTTATTGCCAGTGGAAAATCTCTAGTAATATGAGAAAGGACGATCTTTTTTTTTCTTTTTTCTTTAATTACTGGAATACTCTGAAGGAGGGCAGAGAGGGAAGAGAGAGGAATGATTGAGCAACAGTGGGCAAATTTCTGCTTTCTCAGCAATGCAGGCCCAAATATCTCCGCCAAGAATTTCACAATTCCCAGACATATTTTCTTTCCATTGGCGCAGCACCTGATGAAGCCATACTTGGTGTATGTCCAACTTATATGTCTTTATCTTCTTGCTAATTTATTATCTTCATCCTGAGCCCAGGATTTCTATGTTGTTATGTAAGAAATCTCATTTGGCTCCTCTCCATGAGATAATAACTGAAGCAAAAATTTAAATTCTAACAAATCCATTCTAAAGCTGTGGGTTATCCTGCAACAGAAACCCATGCGGTCCACTAGGTAGGTAGACCACATGAGTTTTTGAAATATGCAATTTATTTGGCCCAAGGGTTAAAAAAAAAATACTTGGACATGCCAAGAAATCAACTCACTCCCTCTTAATATAAGCATTTCATCTTCCAATATCTTCCTACAGTAGAGCCAACAATTCTTCTTAGATATTAATCGTGCACGGATTCCTAGGATCATGCCAGAAAGCTCTGTAAAGAAGGCACACGTATATTCCTTTATTAGCAAGGGTGTTGTTTTTCCCAAATATTTAGCAGCATCACCTACCTTTTATATTTGGCTTTGATACATTCTCCGAGATGTTGTGGTGTTCCTCACAACATTTAAGTTTTAGATTTTTGTTTTGCTTTGTTTTGAGCTACCTCACACTTAGCCAGAGGGTTTTTAGAAGTCTTTGGCTGTTTAAGCAGATGCATGTTCTTTGCAAGGACTGGAAGTGGGGGGGAGAGGGGAAGAAAAACACCTGCATCACTCTAATTAGAGAACTGCCTTTGTTGGATGAGAATGAGAGATGAATGCAGATCAGGCCTCTCTTCCTCCCAAGAAGATGTTGGCATTGCATCCAGGCAAGCAGCCAGCCTCTAACTTCAGCTACAAGCAGGGATGGGAGGCTAAGATGACATGAATCAGAATAGATTTTTATTTCAGCTTAAACTGACATGTTTTCTTTTTTTGTGTGGTACTTTTTTAAGAATAAGGAGGGAAAGGAAAAGCTTGTCCCTTTGGTTATTTAAGGTAATTCAAATCCTTTTGCCCATCTCAAATATTTGCTGATCCCAACAAAACGGGCAGATTTCTTCAGAGGATGGATAACCAGGAGACATTTTAACCCCACACTTAACTTTCTGAAATTCCTACATTGTGAGCAAGCAAGTAAATATGGAAGCAAACAGATATGGATGCTAACTAGTTTTTCTTATTTTTTTTTCTACTGTTCAGTCATGTCCTATTCTTGGAGGCTACCTGGATAAGTCCCTGCAGTTTTTGTGGCAAGGTTTTTCAGAAGTAGTTTGCCATTGCTTTCTTCCTAGGGCAGTGATGGCGAACCTATGGCACGTGTGCCAGAGGCAGCACTCGGAGCCCTCTCTGTGGGCACGCGCGCCATCACCCCAGCCCCGCCTCCCCCCACGGCCCCCTCTTCACCAGCAGCCCCATGGAGGAGAGTCGCCCCTGGGCACGGCCTGCACGGAGCAGTGCAGCCAAGGACATAGCCGGACAGCAGGGACAAGACTCTACCATCGCGCCCCATAGTGTGCAGATGATGCTGCGGGGTGTGGACAGAGGGCGTGGCTGCCAGGGTGCTGCAGGGCTTCCTGGGCAATTTGCGGCAGGCCATGGAGGCGGTGCGTGGCCCTGCGGCTGGGTGGGGCAGGGGGTGGGCGGTGGCATAACAGGCAGGGTGGGAGGTGGAGTGGGGGGTGGGCGTGGCGCGGTTTTTGGGCACTCGGTCTCTAAAAGGTTTGCCATCACTGTCCTAGGGCTAAGAGAAAGTGGCTGGTCCAAGGCCACCCAGCTGGTTTTGTGCCTTGAACTCATAGCTTTCCAGTTTCTAGCATGATGCTTTAACCACTATACTAAACTGACACTTTGTTTCCATTTTAGTTTCAAAGAATCAATAAAGTCCAACTATAACCACTGATCACAGGCATCTTCTGACTAATTATAATAAGAGTTCTTGACCGCAAGATGAGAAAAAGCAAGGCAATCTGAAAAAAGTGAGCGTAAGATTTTAAGAAATCTGTTCTGATTATAAAAAAGAACCCAAAATGAAGACATGATTAGCCAGAAATATATAAAGGAATTAACTCATGAGTTAAAATTACTTTTGGATATCCAGTGGTCTCTATATATCTGGACTGACTATGGTTTAATTACTATAATATAGTTTGTGTGATGCTGCCCTTGAAAATTCTTTTAAAATTCTTACAAATGCTAAATGGTAGTTTTTTGCGAATCAAAAGAACAATGCTCTGATCCATATCAACCCATCTCTGATCCAATACTTATATAACCACCCTCTTGAACCAAAATGTGGATGGTTCACAGTTCAATTCAGGGTGTACTGTTTGAGGGTATTTGCACTGAGATATGAATGCTGATGGATCTTTATACCTGAGTTTTTTGATCTCGAAAGTAGTACCAGTGTAGAAACTTTACCTTTATCTTTGAATTTCTTTACCAGGATTAAAATGCTGTTAGCTATATTTCAGTGTATTTACCTTTCATCTTCATTGTCCCCAATCTGATGGCCCTTTTTATGCCCCTCAAAATCACCCCACTGCTATTTTTTTTTTTAGTTCATACATATAGAAACAAATGCTGTTTAACATTTACTACTCATTTTCTGAACCAAAGCTTCCAGTCATTCATATATTCACTCACACCTACAGGATGCATCCTTTCCCAACTCAAGTCTAGCTGGCCAGCTTGACCAATTTGGAGTGCCAGAAGAATTGGGAAATTACTTTGGGCAGACCTAACTGTAATGCAAATATAATACAAATTTTCAAGGAGCACAATCCCATGCATTTTTACATCTTCCAGCTTGGCCACTCCTATATTAACACTTTACTCATAACTGCCTCAATGCCTTACTTCATCCAGTTCACAAGGGAACTATCTTTAGTGTGGAGAATAATCGGTTACATCTTCTTTGCCCATGCTGCCTAAGCTGAAAACTTCGTGGGTAAACCTTCCAGCATTTTTGGCTTGATCTGTATGAACTCCATGTGTTTCATCTTTCATACATTTCCATTCACAAAAATACATGGCTGGAAGTCCTGGGAATTGCAGTGCCACATGTCTGCAGCTCTCCAAAGCTGCAGTATTCAAGGCAACAGGCAGACACAATTATAATTTATAACAAGTTTATAAAATTATACCAAAAGCAGCGATATAGTTTGCCCAGAAAGGAAAAGCAGAACCACATGTACCATGATAAAGTCCCATAGACAGAATTCCAGAATAAACAATAAAAGTATAATTTTATAAACCCTGAATATTTTTGATGAGAGAGCAAATTATTTATGAAGAGCAAATGACTGATATCAACTAAAAACTTAAGTGATTTATTAGCACTGTGGCCCATTGATATTGACAAATTGCATTAGGTGGTGTGAAGTAAGATGTGTATCTTTTTCCAATAAGGTCTCACTGCTGTAGCAGCTTAATCACTTTATGTACAAATGATTCTGTTAGAAGAAAGGCCAAATAAGGGACAATTCTCCCATCTGCAGGATGCAAAACTGCCTCGCAGCTTCCTAATCCATCAGCCCTCCATGGCTGTCAAGGCTATTTCTGTTGGAATTTATCACTTGACATCATCTTGTGTCTCCAGATGTTTCTACAAAATTGTCTCCTAGCTGCAGGACATCCAAGCAGAGTCTAGCCAAGTAAGAGCCCATATTTTCCCTTCAAACACAACAACTTTCTAGGGAGCCCTAGAAAGGGGAGAAATCGATTGCTCAGTTTTAATGGGGCTACTTCTGGTTGGGTTGGGTTGGGCAGAAGAGGTTTGTTAGTTGTATGATGTTTCTTTCTTTGAGTATTGTGTGACATACCTCCATTTGTCTTCCTCAGTAGGGTCAAATCCTCTGGGACTTATTTGTTCATTATTTGGTTCAGTTTGGGTATAGCTTTCTTTTGTAGATTGGGGTTTGGCTAGAGTTGCCTTTAAATCAGAAGTCCCCAACCTTTTGGGGACCAGGGACTATTTCTGTGGAGAGAGGTTTTTTTCATGGATTGGAGGGGGTGTGGTTTCACATGCTGCCTGCATCCTGCAGATGGGGCTTCGCTTGTTTACACGGATCGGTTTCTGGCATGCTGCGGACCGGTGCCGGTCCACGGATCGGGGTTGGAGACCTCTGCTCTAAGTGCCTTACTTTTTCCTCTAATAGTTCACACAGTTTACATCTAATGCATGTATAATTTGGATGTTCTTTGGGCATAAGCACATACAAGGAACATGTATTGCATACCACAATAGTATCAGTCGCCTGTTCCATGAGATCCTTCTTTTTGGTTGTTGGATGTGCTTTGCTGTTAGCCTTGTTTCTTCCTTCTCTGTTCCAGGCTATTGTGCTGTTCAAGTGACAGATCATAACTTTTATATCCTTTGATACATGTAGTCCTCAACCTACAACCACAATTGGGACCAGAATTTCTGTTACTAAGCAAGGCAGTTGTTAAGTGAACCATGCCTGATTTTACAACACTTTTGCCATGGTTGTTAAGCAAATCATTGCAGTTACTAAGTGAATCACATGTTTGTTGAGAGAATCTGACTTCCCCTATTGACTTTGCTTGTCAGATGCCAGCTGCAAAGGTCAAAAATGGTGATCACTTTTGATTCTGGGATTCTGCAACCATCATAAATACTTGCCAGTTGCCAGGCACCCACATTTTTAACAGGTGACTTTGGGGATGCTGTGACAGGCATAAGTGCAAGGACCAGTCATAAGTCACTTTTTCAATGCCATTATAACTTTGAACAGTTACTAAATGAATGGTTGTAAGTCAAGGATTATCTGTATCTTCCCTGAGTAGTTCTTAAAGAGTTGACACCACCTATTGAATGAAGGACTAATGTTGCTTAAATTTTTGTTCCCTTAGCCAAGATCTGATTTCTTCCAATATGAATTTATAGTCTCCCAATTACAATATTAGATTCCCAAGATACCAAACCTTGGCACAATGACCTCCTTTAAATTTTGTGGGATTTGTTTTCAAATAAACTTGAATAGAATTGTATAATTCACGACTTGAGTCATTTACAAGGAACAGGAGCTAGTAAATATTGAAGAGTATGTACTTTATTAGGAAGTAGAGAGTCAGGAACAACCTATAAAAGCAGCATGACAACCAGTGTCTCAAAGACTTAAACTTGGGCCCATGGTCTCTTCAGTGGATGCCACCAAATTCCATTTTAATATGATAAACAAAGGAAATGATTAGATACATGGAAATAACTCCTATTACTCTATTTATTTATTTTTTATTAAAATCCAACTATTTCCGTCCAGGCCATGTCCACTTTCTGAAAAACAATCCCTGGCAGAGCCCTCAAACGTCTAGAGTAATCCTGATCTGAAGTAGTCCCTGTTGTCATTTCTCCTCTATATCACTTACATTCTTAATGGCCAAATGACTATAACATATGAAGGACAGTTGCAGGAATAGGTATGTCTAGTGTAATGAAAAGAAGGATTAGGGGTCACATAATAGAAGTGTTCTAATATCTAAGGGGCTGCCACAAAGAAGACAGGGTCAACCTGAAGGCAGTACAAAAGGCAATGGATGGAAACTAATCAAGGAGGAACCTAGATAGAAACTTCCTGACAGTTAAAACAATTAATCAGTGGAAGTGCTTGCCTTCAGAAGTTGTGGTTGCTCTATCACTGGTGATTTTCAGACAACCATTTGTCTGAAAGAGTGTAGGGTATCCTGCTTGAGCAGGGGGTTGGACTAGAACAGAGGTCCCCAACCTTTAGGGCACCAGGGACTGGTTCCGTGGAGAGAGATTTTTCCGTGGACCGGAGGGTGGGTGGTTTTGTGTGCTGCCTGCATCCTGCGGATGGGGCTTTGCTTGTTTGTGCGGCCCGGTTGCTGGCATACTGCAGCCCGGTACTGGTCCATGGACCGGGGGTTGGGGACCCCTGAACCAAATGACCTCCAAGGCCCCTTTCAACTCTGTTATTCTGCCTGAGATAGAAATACTCATGGATTACACACACTTTGAAACACAAATTATGTTTAAACTATCATATGAGGAGATGCAGTTGGTTAGTAATGGCCCTTTAATAATGCCTTCAGAGGAGCCATCTGAGATCAGACTTCTTTTGATAAGGCTGGCCCTATTTCTAATGCTGGACTAGACAGCAAGTCATTTTGCAAATATTTCACAGAATCCAGATCTTGCTCTCTCACTGAACCTGGAGTTTACACTTTAACAACAGGCCCTCTTGCTCTTTTCCCACTACAGAAATAAATAGAATCCACCAACTGACACAAATCTTTGCCATAGCAAGAATCTTTTTTTTTAAATGCCTACAGATTAGTGTTTATACAACCTGTCAGAGGCTGAAAGCCACAAAGATGATGGAAAGTTTTCTCTAGCTGTGTGAAACCAACCTTTTGTCTAGCGTCAAAACCAGCCAGAGAGAAACTCTTGGCAGGTTGTTTATCTTAGCAGACAATCCCCCATTCGAAGGCTCATCTCTATTCTTGCTTGTTAAGAAGCATAAAGTCTTCTCTGTGCTTCCTAATTCTGCTTCAGAAGAGCCTTTACAGTCATGCCCCCAACAGGAAGGGAAGCTGACTGAAACAAAAAGAACTTTCTATCTTTGCCTGATCACAAAAATACATCTAGAATGGGGAGAAACGTATACTTGTATGGCAAAATATTGGGACATTAAATGCTGTTTTGAGATTGCACTGTGTCTTAAAAAAACTATGAATAATATGTCAAATTGATAGCACTGGATAATAAAATAACTAATTTACACAAAGAAGGGGGGTATTTTTCCCCCCTCAGATATGGAACACATCCATTTATTCACCAAACCACATACATGCTGGCCCTTTGTATGAGTAAGAAAATGAGTGCAAAATACCGTAGGTGCAATAAGAATTCTGTTTCTTTTTAATAGTAATTTTATTAAAGATCATAATGACACTAGTAAAAACTAATACAAACTTTAAAAAAGATAAAAGAATAGAAGGTGCAGAAAAGAAAAAAGAAAAAAATAAGAAATGGAGAAGAGGAATAGAAAAGCAAGAATATAATAAAGAAAACATATATCTAAAGAAGTGACTTCGTGGTGCAGAGAGTGGTGAGAATGGCTGAAAAGATCATTGGCTGTTCCCTCCCTCCCATCCAGGACATAGCACAGAAGTGTTGCTTGAACAGGGTCCGCAAGATTATCTGGGACACTACACATCTTCTTCACGGCCTGTTTTCCTTGTTACCTTCTGGGAGGAGGCTTCGTGGTATCCGTAGCAGAACATCCAGATTCAGCCATAGTTTCATCCCATACAGCATTAACCTTGCGAACTCTCAAGCTTCCTCCTTCCGTTATATATTCAAGATGGACAGTATTTAATATTTATTTGCTATGTATATGTAGGGGTGTGGGTCTACACATATGTTGTACATAGTATGTTTTAGATGTGTGTCAGAGCGGGCAACTGAATTTCATTTTTGATGTGTGCCGTTGTGCCCACAGTAAAAAAATGACAATAAAGGTTATCTTATCTTATCTTATCTTATCTTATCTTATCTTATCTTATCTCATCTTAATTTATTGCATGTTTGTAAAACACTCAAAATAATCTCTTCTTCCCATATCTCACCTCTTATTTATAAAGAAATCCATAAAGCATAGACATTGCAGTCCTAGTGTCAGCAAAAGTCCATTATTAAGGTTTACAGAAACAACAATGTATCTATTATCAGTCAACCTTGCTCAAACCTATTCTCCAAAGCGCCTGAAGGCAGGACAAGAAGCAACGGGTGGAAACTAATCAAGGAGAGAAGCAATCTAGAACTAAGGAGAAACTTCCTGACAGTGAGAACAATTAACCAGTGGAACAACCTGCCTCCAGAAGCGGTGAATGCTCCAACACTGGAAGTTTTTAAGAAGAGACTGGACAGCCAGTTGTCTGAAATGGTATAGGGTTTCCTGCCTGAGCAGGGGGTTGGACTAGATGACCTTCAAGGTCCCTTCCAACTTTACTATTATTATTATTATTATTATTATTATTATTATTATTATTATTATTATTATTATTATTAAATAAACCAACTGTATATTCCTTCCTTTTACCTCTAACTATTGTAATTCTTTCCTTTTTACCTCTAACAATTGAACTTAATGTTATAGAACATTAAGTTCTATAACATCATAAAACTTAATTTCTTTTCATTTTTGTCCCTTGTCACACAATTCCTCAAAACTCTAATAAGCATCTTCTATAAATTCAATATAGGTCACTTTCTTGATTTATTGTTTCTATATCCCTTTTAATCATTAAAACATCAGCCAGTCTTTTTTGTGTATCCAGTGTAACATCTTTTTCCATGTAATTATTATAGCCTGTCATTTGTAAATCCACTTTCAACTCAGCCTCTTGGTTTCTTTTCTCTTCCATAAAATCTTTTAGACACAGTTTCTCCATAGAGACAAATGTCTCTATTGACAATATTAATACCAATTTCAGAATTCTTTTTTTTCTTTTTCAAAAATACACTTTAAGATGTTCAATGTTAGAATAATTTGCTCCATTCTATAACTGTAGGATCGAGCTAATGTGTTCTTTTCATTATAATTTTTAGTTCCCTCTAGTGCAGGGGTGTCAAACTGCCAGCCCACGGGCCAGACGTGTCACCAGGAAACCGCACCCACCCCATTGCCGGCAATGGGAAAAAAGCTCCGATACGTTGCACGATGTCACGTGATGTCACGTGTTTGACGTGTCTGCTCTAGTGTCTCATTTTTTAAATTTTATTTTTTAAACAAAATTCAAAACAAAAGCTTCTTCCCATGGGAAGGATTAAGGATTAATTCGAATGTGGTTAAAACTTCAGTTTGCTAAGGATTGAAGGGAAACTCACCTGCTGCTGTCAAACTTGTCAGTACAAAATCTCCCAATAACTGAAAAGCAGTTAACAAGCAATTTCCAAAAGTGTTTAGAAAAGGAAGTATGGGTTCTTTCAAAAGTGCCAAGTGCAGTTTGAACAAGATAGCTATTTCCTTGTCTCCCAGAGCATTAAACCTTCTGGAGACTTCCATCTTTCGGTCTCCTCACAAGGAGCAAAAGCACTTGTTTGGAGCACTTGTGGGCAATCTCAAGCCCTCTCCTTGTCCAGACAAGTTTGAAGAGGTGGTCTATTCACCAGGTCTTTGTTCTTTGCTACAGTCATCAGTTCCACTTTTTATGGAGCCATCTTCAGTCTGCCATTTCTTCTCTGGCAGAAGAAAGAGCAGGAGCAATAAAGAAATCCTACAAGCCAATGTGAAGCAAGAATTAATTAAAAATACAGATATTTTCCCCCCCAAACCCCCAGATTCCTCCCACTCATTTATCTTTTGTTCGGAACTCAGGAGATAACTTTGAGCACAGAAGGAAAAAAGGAAAGAAAGAAAAAAAACCAGTCTGAAGAGTCAGTGTGTGCTGGAGTCAGCTGAATTACGTCCTTACTCACTTAAATTGTTTAAGAGTGACGGCTGGGGACAATCATCTTCACTCAATTTACATAGGACTGCTGGGAAGATGAAATGGGACACTTCCCACATGTCTGAGCATCTTTGAGAAAAAGCAGGTTACTTCCTTGATGTATCTACTTAGCTAGGGACTAGAGGACTAAATTTTTTAAAACTCTCTACTGATATGACACTTTGATCCCCATAATCCTTAAGTAACTGGAATATATAACAATTACTCCAATCTATCTCCAATCTGGGGGTAGAGGAAAGATGAGGAAAGAAAATTGACATAAATTTTACTGCCCGCAGACCTATCTTTGTCACATCTCAGCAACAAGGCCAGATAGCGGTGCTGTCTTAAACTTTGGGTTACAGGGGTGTTTCAGGACAGTGATTTGTAGATTCCTGATAGGCACCCACCTAGTATCACCTATTTAAGGAAAAAGTAACCACCCACCACTATCATGAGCATCTGATAAGGCAGGATTGAAGGGGCAAACTATAATTTTACTATTTTTGCTTAGACTTTTTGCATTTATTGTATGCTTTGTGTGAGAAGCTGACATGGAATAATCTGTAAGACTTTTTATATATCAGTCACAGACATTTATTATTCCTATGTTGAACCCCCTCAACCCCCAAACTTCTGCCTCAGTGATTGGAAGAATCCATTCAAAATAGACAGCAGAAAGTCTGAACCAGAGAGTTCTCAGTTCTGTTTGTGTTTCTGGGTCTTTTTTTCTCTCTCTTCCTTTCTCCTTCCACTCAATCCTAATCAACTTTGATCAAGCAAAGAGGGACCTCTTGCTCAACTCCATACTACATGCATGTATGTATTTCTGTGCCTGTTTGTCACACATGCTTCCCTATTTTAGATTTTCTCAATACACCCATACAAGCACATACAATATACGCATATCTCAAGTAGGATTCTAGATGGACAAGTCTACCAGTCTTCTGAGAGTCTAATATTTCCATATGTCCATTCTACTGCAGCTAAAGCCAAAATAACACCATGGAGGCCCAGTGCTCAGTAACTGGAGAGGGAGAGGACATTTCTGCAGCAAATTTCCCCAGCCAATTAGAGTTGAGTAGATCACCGTCCTTGAATGCATCATTAAAGTTTCACTCTTAAGGATCCTTAGATTGTTGACACAGGAAGTTTTATCCTGGAAAAAAAGAAAAGAAAACACCACTGCCAACCAAGAATGACTAGATTGTTTCAGTTGTCTAGGAATGAGATGGAGGCAATGTCAGTAAGGAAACACCAAAGCACCACAAAAACAGTCAAGCACCTTCATGCTTCCACAAGCAGGAATGAGAACTAGCCTTTAAACTAATAATTCATTAACCTCCCAAGGAAGCATGGAGAAATATATCTATTGATAGTGCATCAGCTAACTATCAAGAGGGAAACAAAGCTTGTGATAACAGTGGGTGCCTCAGTAAAAATGTCAGTGTTGTGTGTAACACTGGTAAAATAAAGTTATAATCTATGCTAAGACTGGTTGAAGATTTTTCAAAAACCAGAAAACAAAACAGTAGCTTAAACCAGGCAAATGATGTTGATGCTACATACGCTTCCTTTTGCCCATCTCAAAAAAGGGCATGATAAAGATACCGATCTGCAGGTTACCCATATTTAAATGACATCAAAGGCCATGTTGGTTGGGAATTGTGGGACTTATATTGCCAACACATTTGGGGAAGGCTGATTTGACTAGTTGGAACACATTCAGTATGAATGCTTTAGGGCTTTTTCGATTAGCAAGTGATAGTTAAGAGATGGTGCGGCTGAGTGAAGCTATTCTCTCTTTCTCACAAAGCTAGAACAAGAGTCACTATCACCTGCAGTATTAAACTGGGCCACTGCCTGTGGGGCAAAAGTTCCAGGGTGCCTCCTTCAGCTTCTTTCTTTTGAGGATGCTGCAGCTGCAGCTTAAAAGATCATTCACTGGATGACAGTCTGCAGGATGCAATCAATCAAGGCTTTTTTTTTTGTTTCTATTGGTTACTCAACCATGAAGAAGAAGTAAAGAAATGCTGTATACACACAGACACACACACACACACATAAGCAATCAGAAAAAGGAAGACATAAAGAATGCTATACACGTACTCATGCCCTCCCCATCTGCCAGGACAGATAGACTCAATATGCTATTCCCTTTCAAGAATATATAAGCATAAAATGATAGGGTGCTTTTATTTCAAGGATGGCAGCAAAAGCTTTGAAACTAGCATGCCAAATACTATATATCCTGTTAGCCAGGTACATTTTCTCTGTTGGATGTATTTATAAAGACTGAGTTCCCCATTCCCAGCTGATAAGCCATGGCTCCATTTGCCTCTTTAAAACTTTGCAAGAGATTCAAAGTTTATATATATATATATACTGCTCAAAAAAATAAAGGGAACATTTTACCATGGAACTGGAGGAGTTTGTGTTCCCTTTATTTTTGTGAGCAGTATATACAGTATATATATATATATATATTAAAAACAGTATTAAAAATAAACGAATGATTCCTGGGTACATTCATGACGAAAAATAAAAGAAAGCGAACACCAGGAAGAATTAAAAACTACAAAAGTTTTAATAAATTAGAGTCCAAGCTTTCACCGGCAACTGCCGGCATCATCAGGGATCTATGTAGGCTAGTGGGAGCGCTTATTTATGGCCAAGCTATTTTTGCGCCCGACCCATGGATGTTGTCATGGGGTTCTGTCGGCCAATCCATGTTCTGATAACCGTCTCCGTATTATTAGAATATATATATATATATTTGACATTTCTCTCTCTCTCTCTCTCTCTCTCTCTCTCTCTCTCTCTCTATCTATCTATCTATCTATCTATCTATCTATCTATCTATCTATCTATCTATCTATCTATCTACCTGACATCTAAAAAAATTCATCCAATCTTAGAAATAATGCATAGATATGATGGTTTCAAGATGTGCCTCTCTCAGGCCTGTCTTTTTGATCACTGCCACGAGAAGATGCTCCCAAAGTGTTACATTTCTGCTTCCTGCTTGATCTTCTCTATCACCTTCAGAGGACCAGAGGTAGCACTTGCAAGGAGATAGATAGGTAAACAGAGTTTCCTGTTTTAGGAGGAGGCATAGACTTCTGCTGAAAAGGATATCTTGAATGCAAGCTAGTTTTCTGTATGCAACTATGCACCGAGTATATGCATAAAAGGAGCATATAATCCCACTGTTAGTTTAACTGCATGAGATCACAGAAAATGAACATCAAACTAAGGATGGGTATTAACTAAATGACAAGATCTACAACAGAATAATCTTGAGCTCTCATTTATAAGCACAGTTCCTCATTCTTTTCATTCTGCGCTCCATATGTAACCAGGAGTAAAATTATTGTTTTTAAATCAACACATTTTTTTCATTGCCCAGATGTTAGTGAAGGACAGGCCCTGACGCCTTCAGTGGCTGGGCCACTGGGCAGCAATCAGTGAATAGAAGCACACTATTTTTCTCTTTCTGAAATTCTCTCCTTTCTTTAATATTTCTTTATCTCTTTCTCCCTCTTCATATTTTGCCAGCTGCTGCAGATAGACAGGTGATTTTGTTTAGTGTGTTTTAAATTAACACACACACACACACAGAGGGATGCAAGTTACTAATGTCTCTTCTGAAAACCCATCTCTTTGACCCATGACACCAGTTTTCTTTCCATGAATATATTATCCAAATGGCAGAAATCCAAATAAACCTGGTGTTGTTCACAATTCTCTTCTAACTTTCAGGTTGAAATTACATATGTCCAAGAAACATAAACAAACATAAACACAGAGATATCAGAATGCAGGATGGTTATCTCTGTCTATCTACCCATTTGAAGTTAAGGAGCCGGCTTGACTCCCCTCCCTTTCTCATGCACATCCCTTTAGGAGAAAAGGATGCAGAGATGTCAAAGTGACCTGTCGAGCAATATCTTGGGAAGATCATGATTTCTTCCTTACGAAGTTAGGTTCAACAAATAATCTCAAAGCAAGGCTGGGGTGAGCGCATCCTGTAGGTCAGGGTTTTTCAACCAGTGGTACGAGTACCACCTGTGATACATTGGCACCTGGCAGGTGTACGCGACCATCCTAGAAAAGTGGTAGCGGGCGAGGGGAATGAGCTGAACCGGTGGTAGCACCGCACAAGCCTGAGCAAGAGATGGCTGGAGCTGCAGGTCTGTCAGGGCTCAGGGGAAGCGCCAGGATCAACGCCAGGGTCCAGCTTGAGCTGGGCGCTGATCCTGATGCTTCTGCTGAGCCCTGAAGAAGCACCAATCAGCTGGAAAGCAGCACTGATCCTGGCGCTTCTGCTGAGCCCTGAAGCCCCAATCAGCTGGAATGTTGCAGCATCTCCAGGGTCTTGTGATTTACATTCAGATGTTTGGCAACTGATTCATATTTATGACGGTCACAGTGTCCCAGGGTCATGTGAAGTGACCAAAACGTGCTGCAACCACCCAACAGAATAAAAACCAAACACCCCCCCACCCCACCCCTGCTGCCAATCCTCAACAGAAATGCTCACAACAATGAAAACCTCGAACAGGAGGAAGAGCGTCGCCAGGAGCTGTCTTGCTCAGCTGCGGCTTGGGGGGGCGGCACTTTTTTCAGTGTCATTGTAACTTCGAACAGTCACTAAGCGAACTGTTGTAAGTCGAGGACTACCTGTACTTTATCACTTTTTTCCTCTTTTTTTTTGGTCACCAAGTTTTTGACATCTTGCTAGGCGACTGGTGGTACTCGGATGTTGCCATATCCTAAAAGTGGTACAATGGGTAAAAAGGTTGAAAAGCCTTGCTGTAGGTATTACACCTTCCCACCTCTTGTAAACTCTGCAGAACGGATCGTGGTAGCAGTTCGTTCTTTCTTTTACTTTTTAACACTATTAAAAGGCTTCAGTTTTGTGCCAGCCTAACGATGGCTGAAGTATTCCAGCAATGCTGAGTATGAAGGGCGGGCGTTCGTCTCCTGCGTCAGGCACACATGCTCTGAATCTCCTCGCTTACTCCTTAGAGACCAGAGTCAACGGCGCAACCTTCCCAAATGTCACCGGAGCTGGACAGCAAACAGCGCCCAGAAAACGCTGGCCCGAGCG
>NW_015389247.1:33236-45993 GCF_001527695.2 Protobothrops mucrosquamatus
GGGCCGGGAAGCTCTCTGATCTCGCTCCCGGGACGAACATCAGACGGCAGTTCTACCAAGCCGAGGGAGGGGAACCCCCGGCTCGCCCGTCGCCGCTAGAGACAGCAGAGCTGAACCCAGCTGCAGCAGCTTCCCCCGAAAGGTCAGGAGCCGCACAGCAGCGGCCGGCCGGAGCCAGGGAGCAACTCCGGAGAGAGACCGAACCGCCCCCCCACCCCTCTGCAAAGCGGCAGAGCCCGAGCGCGACCCGTCAGCGGGAAAGGCGAAGAGCAGCGGCGAGAGCTTGTTCCCCCCCCGCCCCCTAACCGAGGAAGAGCGAGCCTGGGCCGAGCCGGGAAGGCGGCGAGAGCTCTGCCGCTTGTAGCTGAAGATGCTGCTGCTGCTCCCGCTGTGGCTGTTGCTGCCGGAGCTGGCTCTCCTGGCGCCGGCTCAGAAATTTTCAGCGCTGACGGTAAGGCGGCCAGGCTGGCTGGGGAACCTCCGGGCTGCTTCCTTCTCTTCCCTCTCGTCGCCGCGCCGGGGCAGCAAAACCCTCCCGCCGTCTTTCGCCCCGCGTTGGCCACCGGCTTCCCCACCCGTTCGCTGGACCCGTTTGCCCAAGCGGGAAGCTTGCGGCTTCGCTGGTCTCGGTGCCCAAAGTCTGCCCCGCTTCTTCCACGCGTCCCTCTCTCACGCATTGCCTGAAAGCGTCACTTGAGGGGGTCGGCTTGTTTTTATTTATTTATTTATTAATTAATTATTTAAATTTATATACCGCCCTATCTCCCTTACGGGACTCAGGGCGGTGAACAGGCAATAATAAAAATCACCATAAATATTGAATAAAAAGCCTGCTCTAAAATACCCCATATAAAACCCCTAGCAAAGCCCAATCAAAACTACGCCAGGCCGGCGGCATGGAATAGATGGGTTTTCAAGGCTCGGTGGAAGAGGCGCAGGTCCGTAGTTGTACGTAGGGGGGGGGGTAGGTCATTCCAGAGGGCATGACCTACCCCCCCCCCCGAAAAAATAGGGCTCCGGTGCTTAATGCTAAACCTAACCCCCCCCCCCCTTTAAAAATGTGAAACCGGCAATCGTGGCTTGTAGATCTCTATCTTCTCCTCACTGCCCTTAGGACAGGTAACCTTCGTTTGATAATGTATGTATTTTATTAGAAGAAATCTTAAAATTGGCATCATCCTTAAGAAATCGGGTGCGCACGGACCTGCCTGTTTGAAGTTAGTTGGTAGTCCCCGCGGATTTTTCGTAGTCATCTTCCCACAACCAAGGAAAAATTACTGGGCATCGATTTCCCCGTGCCTAATGGGCGCTGATATTTACATCAGTTCTGCTGGGAGTATCGGGAGAGATCGAAGGAGCATTAATAAGATTAATTAATACTGAGTCAACATCTGTGCCTATGGGTGTCCTCTGCCAGGTATCGTAAAGTAATTTGGAGCAATGCAGCTCATTGAGTTCGTGTTCAGGTTAAAGACACGTCAGTGCTGCATTTAGGATTTATTTAATCCAGTTTGGTTCTACTGAAAGTGCTTGGACTAAGTACAAGTGCAAGGAAAGTGGTTAAGTGGTTTGGGTTTGGCAGCTTGCAGCTTGCTGGAAATCCTCGGGGAATTAGGCTCCCGGTTGCAAACTAATAGCCTTTTGAAAAGGGGACAGAGTGAACTACAGATTTAAGAGTCTGAAACACTGATTCTAAAAACGCATTGAGTTGGATTGGAGTACGATTAAATGTTCCAAGATTTTAGGGCAATTTACTGCGAAGGAGTAACTTGAAATCCTGTTGCTTGGCGATCGAGTCCACTCCAGTGAATGGGATTCGCTTTCACTTTCTAGGTAGATGCTGCCTGTTTAAAATTTTTTTTTTAAAAAAAGGAAAGTGAATAGGACGCAAACTGGTGCTGAATAGGCTTGATAAAGATCCAGCTTCGTATGTAACCACTAGGCACGTGTGCCCAAAGGAACCTGGCTGTGCTTATCTATGCTTCTTTGAAACTCGTAGAACTTTTAAGCACTAAGCCTAATGAATGAATGAATCTAATGTCTAATCCATGACTAACTTTCTTTGAGTCACTTCCAATACGCTTCACATAGCACCAAATGATTATTGTATTTCCTGAGCTATCAATTCATCAGGTGTTTGAACTTGTCTTGGTGGGTGGAATGGATATTCGTTATCCCACTGATGCACTGAGGATTCACTGAAACCGTGAGCAGAAATCCCAGTTATTCTTAGTCATTTCAGTTACTCCTCCCTCTTAGCAGGAATGCTTAGAAGCACCCTGATCATTCTGATTTGTGAACCATTTCTTTCAAAATACTTCCAGGCAGTTGCTGTGTTGCCAAGAAATAGCAGTACGGTAGATGGGCAACAGCTTTGGGTAGGCTAGTTTTATAAAAAGACCAACCATCATTTCCCTGGGAAAACTCAAGAGTTATAGAAGTTATATTTCGTAAAGTGATGGTTTCCTTTAACTGCCTGGACAGCCTTTCAGATGTACAACATACTCTTGCTTTAGAGAGCAGTGGATGTCCTACCTCCAGCTTGACTCCCAAGTTAATTGGACTGTTCAAAACCAAATATTCTATTGAGCATTCATTTATTCATGATGCCTTTAACCACCCACTGACTAGTTATTCTACACAAAGAATATCCAATAGAACACAGCATGAAGGTTCAGAAGGATATCCCCTCTTCCAGTATTGGCTGAGAATACTTAGAAAAGTTAGTCAACTCTCTTTTCCTAAACCTTCCCACTACCCTCTTCCGTGAGACAGAAGACTCCCCTTCCTCAATCTTTATGCTGGGGGAAAAAGAATAACTCTCTTTGTGTTTGTGTGTGTGTGTGTGTGTGTTCCCCTTGATACGATGGATCTCTTAGTTACATTTCTGGCCCATTATAATGGGTTATACGTGGCTTCCGGTATCCTTGTATATCTTAATCACTACAGAGGTACAGGTACATAAACGTAAAAACAGGTGTATAGCAAGCCTGGGTTGTATGTTGCTTCTGATTTAGTTGCTTAAATCCAGTGGATTTCCAATGGGAATTAAATGAATACATCTGTCTACAAGTGTATAGCTTTAGGACATGACTTGAAAGCATCCCTGGAGGTATTGTCTGAATGTTACAATTGGCTTATAGCTTAGGCAGAGAAGATGATGATGATTGGTCCATAAGAAGATAATCAGCCATGCTGATTTCAAAAAGGCAGCCATGTAGGTCGCATGTGAATTGACATTTACATACCCATCTATACTTCTGATTTTTTTTTTTTGGTTCTTTCAACAGATCATGATTTGTGAGCCAGTAGCAAAATATAATCAGAATTGTGGTACAATATCATAAATTAAAATGGCTCTTTTGTATTGGCTCTCATTTTCTAATCAATTAAAGTTTTATGTCATTAATTTTCAAAGTAAACCAATGCAATATGCTGATACAATGGGATGCTTCGTCCCTCTGCTAGATTACTGATTGATCATTGCATTTTAATTGAGTAATCATTTGTGAAGTTTCAGGTTCTTTTACTCATTAGGACTTGGGCTAGATAATCCTTGTGCTTATTAAGTTTACAAGTCTACAATTTTTTGACCTTTTTCAGCACACCTTAATTGCACAAAATGAGCTGTGTTAGCAAAGAGCATTGTCTTTACCGATATAAAGGTAATAAATAATATAAATATTATAAACCTGATATAAACCCGAAGTTATGGACAGACCAGTTCTGAAGAGCTCAGACAGTTCACACTTTTTGGCGAGGGCTGTTTGACAACAAAATGTAGCCTGCTGGTAATAATACAGTACATGACTGGTCTTTGTTTTATTTGGTATGATTTTATAAGCTGCATCAAGATAATAGAACAACAGGACTTTGATCACGCAATCACATGAGTAAAAAGGCTAAATTAAAGCCATAAGAATGGTCCTTCTTAGTTACAATCTATACAATTGAGAGAGAAGATGCATTTAAAAGGCAGCTGAGCTATTGATTGTAAAGTAAATAATTTGCATAGTAAAACGATTCGGGTTAAACTTTATGCCCTTTTCAAATCAACTTTCACAACTAACCTGTTTACTACAGACTTTGTGATGACCGTAGATTAATTCCAGGGGCAAAATGTCTTCTTTCGTGCTAGTTTTAAATAACTACTTTAAAACTCATAAAATGCCTTAAAATCTGGGGGTTATTTAAAGGGGGTTGGAGGCTTAAAGAGTTGGAACTCTGAGAAGGAACAGTATTGTAGACATCCTGTTTATAACATTCACAAAATGGACATATTTATCTTAGCCTTTCAGTAAATGAGAGTTTCTGCTATACAGTACCATAAATGTTATCTGGCAATCATTTTTTGTGTAACTCAAAATGAGAATGGCTGGGTCATTCATGTCCGGCATTCTTCAGAAGGGGTTCCATTCTTTTTGCAGACTTTATGGGAAAATGATTTTTGGGTTAAAAGCTAGCAATTGGCAACCTTAAAGAAGCTCCAAAAACTTTGTGGTATGTGATTTCTGCAAGGGCAAATCATAGTAAATTAGGTAGACATTGACAAGTTTTCATCCGTGGGGTACTACATTTGAATGTCTGGCTTAAAGTATTTTACATTAAGTCATATAGAGTATTTTTCCTCCAATTTAAATTTATATCTCATGCCACACTTTTGTGCTTTATCATGAAATTTCTTGATTTTAACAAAAATGTATGTGCCATACAAAAGGATCAGTGCTTTTCACTAGTAGCAATTTTATCTTATAGGTTAGCAGTCTTATTTCAGAGGGGTTCAGAGAGGTTTCCAGCTGCTTAAACGTGATTGGAATTCAGCTACTTCTAGAGGGGAGATCATAGCCAGGGGATGGGGAAACAGCAAAGAGGGAGAAATATAAATTTTGGCTATGGATGCAGGTCATATCATTGTTTGATAAATGATGTTAAGGTAGAAAAGTGACTTGCTAGAAAAAAATGAATGATTTCTAATAATTGAGAAATAATTGAAACATTTGCATGTTCTGGTACTGTCAGTATACTAGTTATGAATCATTGTCAGGGCCCATTTCAAAACCTCATCCCAAGAAAGTAGAACTCGTGGAAGCAGTTTCTTCCAAAAGGATCTTTTCCCCTCTCCCCTGGGAGTATGGCAGAACCCAGGAAAAGAAGAGAGTGAGATTCGGGTCAGGAAGAAAGGCAGAGAGAAAGAAATGGAGAAGGGGAAAAAGAATAAGGGACCCTATAGTTATAGATATGGGTTCTGACAATCATATTCACTGGGGTATCTAAGATAAAAGTAAAGGAGTCCCTGTGGATTTGTTGCCAACTATAGGGGGTGGTGCTTATCTCCATTTCAAGGGCCATTGACCCGGCACTGTTCGAAGACGTTTCCGTGGTCATGTAGCTAGCATGATATCATGGAATACTGTTACCTTTCCATTGAAGTGGTACCTATTAATCTATTCACACTTGCATGTTTTCAGACTACTTAGGTTGGTAGGAACTGGAGCAGGAATGGGAGCTCAACCAGTGGCATGATGCCCAGGTTTTGAACCTCGGTGTCAGCTTTCCAGCCAAAAAGCCCAACATCTTAACCACTGAGCCATCATGCCACTACAAGTTACCCAACAATCGTCTACCATGTAAGGAGTATGACTTAAATTGCCATAATGAATCTGTGACAGGCAACTGGGATTGCTTCATGAAGCATATCCAATTGTAGTTCAGATTGTGGAGTATTCAAGTCACATTTCCTAAGCTAGGAATGCGACCATTTCAAGAAACATGGGCTTTACCGGCCGCTGGCTTGCCATCCATTCAGATTTTTTCCCCCGATGTATGCTAGGTCCCTAACATTTAACGGAGTATTCAGAAAATATGGAACTTAAGGGAACTGCCGTTCTTCTGACGATATTAGAAATCTGCATTCACATAGAACCAATTGCACCCATGAAGAATGTTCTGGAGTGTTGGTTATTACCTCATGGAACCATTTCTGCTAGATCTTTTGTCCCTGTGAACATGGCCTCATGAAAACACTTTTTTACCTCAGTCTTTAAGATCTTACTTGTGTCAGTGCACATCGGCATACCTGCTATGCTTGACATTTGAGGGATTTGTCCTGTTTTATTATAGTCCTTGCTTCCACCTTCTGCAACACAAAGTTAAGCATAAATACTTCCCCCCACAGGATTGACTTAGTTTAGTTCTGATTCAGCTTCAGTATGGAAAATAGAAGTACATTAGACTGTATGGTAAGTTAATGTTGAGTGCGCTTGATTTTCATTCTCTATGAATTGCATAAAGACAGCAAAGATGCAGTTTTGAGCTTTTCCAGAGATAATGGTCAATCTTTGTTTCTGTATTGTCTGTAATGATGATTTAAGTAACTAAGTATATCTGTTGGGTACACATGCCAGCCCTCCCCAATCTGGTGCCCTCCAGATATATTAGATATCTGTTCCCCAGAAATGAATGTTAACAAATATGGAAAGTCCAGCAACTCTGATCTAGCAAAAACTGAGTCCAACTAATTGAAGAGCATCATCTGAAAAATGCTAAGATATGCAGTTGAGATGAGTGCTGGTTTGTGGGTGGAGGATGCTAAACATTATCTATGATCTTCCTTCTTGGTGTGCCCTCCTCTTTCACTATCCATGTTACAGGTTTGCCTCTCTCTGTTTCTATGACTGATCTGTACTCTACCTCCCAAAGGAGATGTGGAGGCAAGTAGTGACAATTGGTGCCCCTGATCCTTGTTCCTATTAGTACTTTCCTTCTTGAAAAAGGCAGGTAAACAGAAAGAGTAAGGAGCTTAAGCATGATCAAAGGGTTCTGTGGTCATCAGAAAGCCTATCAGCAAAAGAGGGGTTTGGCAAGGAGCAGATAATGATTGAAAACCAATGATGGATCACACACTTTTAATGAATCAAATAGATTCATTAATGTAGTCATATTCCATGTCAGATGCACAGAAATAGTTGCAAGGTGTGTTATTCTAACAATACAAACACTGCAGGAATCAGCAATTTATACTCTGGAGAATCCAGATGTGAAATATAGCTGCTTGATAGATAGGTCTGAAAAATAGAAGGGATTGAAAATTATTTAGAAATGTAAATTATGAATATGCACTTGCATATTTATTTGATTTTGATGCCACCTGACTCCAACCCATGAGTCATAGTTTGTGAATTTCAGATTCCCATACACATTTTGATTTTATAATGCTGTATTTAAAAGGCATTTTCCCCTAGATATTGAGAGCTGAAACTGCAAATACTGAATGGCATGGCATGTGATTTGAATTGTATATATACCATCATACTTTTTCACTATCCCAAAGCATAGTCAGAGACCCTGCAGGCTTTTGTGGAAGATTTGTCTGAACCCTATTTTGTTTTTTGTGCATGGTAGATGTGCTAATTGCAAAGATATTTTTGATGGATTGCCTAGCTCCTCACTGCTAACTAAAGCTAAAGCAACTATAAAGCAACCATGTCCATTGAGTTTCAGTTGATGACTTTTCAATGCTTTTAAAATAAGTAGGATCAAGAACTGTTAAAGTGTTCAGTTCCAAAACTTTCTTTGTGCAACCATAAATTAACCAGAATCTTGACAAAGACTGGTTATTGGGGAGATACAGTAAAGGTCAGAGCTACTACCTTTTTTTAAAAAAAGGTTCATCACGAAGTGACTAAAAGATTAAGGAAAGCCACGTCATGTCAGTACTTGGCCTGTACACTAGACTGGAAGTTAAAAAAAAAAATAGGAAGAAGGCAAGGACAAACCATTTCTCTATTGGGATCAAGAAAATGATATAGGTATGTCCATGTAAATCATTAGAATAGCACTTGATTTGAAGGTAACTTTGCCTTTATCAAACAAGCAATCTTTATATTGATAAATCTGAATTCTTTAGCTTCCCATTCATTTTTATGCTCTTTCTCTCACCCTACTCAATACAGTATTATTTGTGAGCATGTGTGCTTGATTGCATGTGTATGTATTTATGGATTCAGTAAGAAAGTCACAAAAGTCAGTTAAGAACCAGTTGAATGCTTTGGCATTGATTATGGCCTTGAACTGCTTCTTAACTGGTTTTTAACATTTGTTATAGTCAACAGGAATGAGGCGGCTGAATGGAGTCACTGAAGCAGTAGGCCTGAGCTTAAATGGACTCCAGAAGATGGTAGAGGACAGGAAGGCCTGCAGGAATGTTGTCCATGGGGTCGTGATGGGTCGGACACGACTTCGCCACTAACAACAACAACAAATAGTCAACAGTCTCTAACTCTTGACATAAATGGCTAGATATTTTTAATGCATGTTCTTTGTTATAGCATAGGGTACTACTGTCTTGTCTACAATCCTGGGTATATATAGGGAGAAATTAGACTGACCTTATTCAGTTCAGATTCCAACATATTAATCACACAAACACACGCACAGGGGGAGGGAGTGAAAGGGAGAAGGAGAGAAGGAGGGAAAGAGAGAGAGAGAGATGGGGGGGGAGTAATAATCAGAAGTGCATTATTAGCAGTACCAGCAAACATTAAGATCTCTTGAGAATAACAATAGTCATATTTTATTTATTTGCTATCACTGTCATTCCAAAATTCCATGTCTGTGTACATAATGAACACCAGATGGTGACTAGCTGATGTTTTGCAGCTTGCCATGGCAACTCATCGCCATTTTTCAAGTGGTATGATGATAAATTGATTGAGAGTTCAGAATGACCTTTGTGAAGTTGTGAGGCCTGTTAAGCTCTGATTACCAGTTCAGTTCTCTAACTTGGTCAGAGTAGATAGAGCATTGTATTTAATCCTGCTAATTTCCTAATCTTTAAATCATGCGTTACTTTCTTAAATTTATGTCACTAGATTAGAAATAGCATATACAGGAAAATAATTGGAAATTTGGAATATTCTTCACTTTCTGAGCCACCGGACTAGTACTACTACAATGATACCAGATTGACCATCTGTCCCCATATGTAGTTGCTTGGCCACAAGTTTATTACATCTTTTATGTTCAGTGACGTGGGAGTAAGCTTTGTTATAATTAGTAAACCTATTTTGGAGTAAACATATACCTCTGTGTAGAATGATAGAATCAGAGTTTAAAGGGGCCATTTAGACCATCAAGTCCAAAATCCTCTCAGTGCAGAAATCCAATTTAAAACATCCCAGATAAACTACTCAACCTCCCCAAAGTCTCCACATTTGACTATACTATATTCAGCAAAGGGGAACTCGCTTTGTGGAACATTTCTAGGTTCCACTATCAAGCTATTCTTCCGTAAGAACATTTTTCTAACATTCAGTCAGAATTTGTGGAATGGCCTTGCTAGTTTGATATCTTGCAGTTAGGTTAACTTCAGCTTCCACAGATTATCAACCAACACTGTATACATTGGCTGAAAAGTATAAAAGGTGAAGTTCAAGATATTTTCAGCATGAAATTAGGTTGGTGACTTTGGGCCTTTACTCTCTGTCAGCCCAACTCATTTGATAAAGTTGTGGTTGTGAGGAAAATTGAAGGAGGAAGGAGTATTAGGTATGTGCATCACCTTGAGTTATTTATAAAAATAATAAAGGCAGGATATAAATAAATATATAAAGAAGACAGAGAAGGCTAGTAAGGATATAAAAGGCTGTTATATAGCTTGAATAAGAGGTTTGTTCCACCAAATGGGTCAGTTTGGTGTAGTGGTTAAGGCACTAGGCCAGAAACCAGGACACTGTAAATTCTAGTTCTGTGTTACGTGACTTCAAGTTTTATTAGTTTATCAAACTATAAGATACAAATAAAAATGAAAATTATAAGAAAAAGAAAAAAACCAGGACTCTATGAATTCTAATTCTGCATTACACATCAAGCCATCAGGGTGACCTTGGGCCAATCATGCTCTCTCAACCCTGGGAAGGAGGCACTTCTGAAAAACTTGCCAAGAAAATTGCAGGGACTAATCCAGGCAATTGCCAGGAATAAAGGCACAAAAATAAATAAACTGCTCCACCTCCTTCAGTGCTATCTCTGGGATTTCAAACAAGTTTATTTTCTAACCCAACTTGGACATGATATAACAGCACCAAAAAGCCTTCTGCATGCAGATAATTTATTTTATGTGATGGCTCTTTGATGTATCATTAAAGACAAATGGGGAGGTTTATACTGGGAAAAAGTGATAACAAGAGGGAAGTAAAAAAAAGGGTGAAAAGTGAAAAGAAAGAGACTCAAAGTGTTTGAAAGTCTTTCCTATTATCTCACCTATCAGTTAGGATCTTATGCATACAAACAAGTTTCATTCTCCCAAAGCTTTCTTCTGTTTAAATGGCTGTGTATTTGAGAAAAAGCTGCATATTACGCTCTTCAAATCCCATACTAGACGTGTCCATCCATGTTAGTTACAACCTGATTTCCACTTCACATGGCTCTATCCCTCAAAGAAGAAAAAGAGGACCAACTCTATTTTTCTGTGGTGAATAAATCTGATAAATCAGAAATGATATAACACTGATTGAGGTTTCTCATATGTAGCACTGCCCTATTCCTTTAGTAATAGGAGATGGCAAGTGTTTGATTTGGGGTCTCTTTGAAGGGGGCAAATATTATCATTTTAATGTGTGGTTGTTGATGTTTCTGCTCCATGAGGCATAATTGCATTTTGTTGCCTAATGTCTAAAGATTTCAGGCTGCTCTGCCAATATTCTTATGGTCTGGATAAGTGAACAGTCTGCATTTGGCAATGGATATTTTCAACAATAACTCCCCCCCACCCCAATGCAATTTGCGAGTTTTATTTTGTTTTTGTTTTTGTTTCCTGTAATATCAATTGGCAACTGCTGTCAAAAGGGAAAATATTGTTTGGCAGCCAATAGAATGAAAGAATACCTCTTTTTTTAGACCAATTCTTCTGCCAGATGTTGAATATTTAGGGTAACATTTTATTTTTGTTTCATTTCTTTTTGCCCAGCACTTACCTTATGTGCTTTTAATACCCTGGATAGTTTCCATATCGGTTTAGATGGGCCACTGTAGTTGAACAGAGAAAACCAAAACACAATCAAGACCTTCCAATCTTAGGGACACACTTGGATGGCGCCTAGAAACCCAAACATTTGGAGAAGTTACTTTAATTTAATTCAAACCAAGACCATAAATAAAGCTCTGTGTGGCTTAGATCTTAGCAGCAGCCTTGTTAGAACAAATGGGCACTGGTGCAACCAAAAGCACTAACCTTGAAAATAAAATATCCCTGGCTTTACTAAAACAAATTTCCAAGATACTTTGCTTACTTTGAAAAGAATATAAAAGAATACAGCAAACCCTTCCGTGATAACTAATGGAAGATAAATTGTACTGGGCATTCTGTGTACTCTTATTATTGGGGTGGGAGATGGGGGTGGGGAATGATAATTGACTTTGTATCTAATTTTTCATTAGAAATCACCAGTTACGTTAGTAGGCAGTAAAATGCAAATAAAATAAAATTTCATGCCTAAAACATGAAAATTGATTAATTTAAAAACATAAGCACCCATCAGATTAAAATATAACATCACCAACAAGAAACCTTGAAAGCCAAATATATGTTTGGAATCAATATATATAGAATTGTAGAATTGGTTTGAATCAGTTGAAAGAATTGTAGAAATGGTATTGAATCTCTTCATCTGACATGAACTTCTGGACCTTTGGAGCAGTCACGAGGAAGGCTCTACTACATGGTCCTCTGGATTGTGCAAAAGAATAAAGGGCCTCTCTTATAAGAGGACACATTATTTCGAATATTCTGGTGTCACAAATCTCATACTGTATAAAGGGCATTATAGACACTACTCTGAACTTTGCAGAGTCAGATTTACTATAAAGTTAACTGTATCAAGCTACAAACATTGGGAGGCAAGGAATGGAAGATGCAGTGTATGCACTGTGAAGTTTTCCCCTTAAACCAGTTTGTTGCCCTCAAGACAACACCATGCCCAGTAACAGAATATTGAAGAGTGGCTGTGTATTATTAAAGTAAGTATGATTTAGAATGGATTTAAAACCTCATAGTCGGTAATAAAAATCACATGGTTTCATGAACTATTAGTTTGGTTTATCTGATATATCTGCTTTTGGCCACTTTAGAAGTCAAGGCGTACAAGAACCAATTTTTGTACATTTCCCCTCTCCTTGGTTGTCATAATTGTGCTAATTCATGGAGGCAAGTATATTTTAAAATAACTGGGTAATATCTTTATTGTAGTGGCCGGGGAAAACTCCTCTATTTTGCAACATCTGAAGCAATTACGAACAAGTTTGCAGTAACTTGTCTGTCATCTTTGTTGGTCTTAGAGTGGTGGCGGACATGAATACACACAAACACACGCTTAGATACACATAGAAAGCGAAGATAAAAGAAATCCTTTTTGTGTACTACAGGTAGCCCTCAATGTGTGACCATAAATGACCCTGGAATTATGGTTGTAAATCGTTCCAATTGTTAAATGGGCCATCATGTGACTGACCCAATTTTACAATATTTTTTGGGGAGCTGCAGTTCTTAAGCAAATGCTGTGATTATTAAGCTTGTAATTGTTAGGTATGTGGGAAAATTGGGAAATAGTTGCCATGAAATACAGTACTTCTCACCATGATGAAGAAGCCAAGGGCGGGGTCTGTGGTTTGCCAGTTATTCTGCTGACCAGGTGGGTGAACAATTTGAAGTCAATTAGCTCAGTGCCTCTATAGCTCAATGCCCATTTCACAGAATGGGCAA
>NW_015389247.1:46010-66777 GCF_001527695.2 Protobothrops mucrosquamatus
ATTCATTCATTCATTCATTCATTCATTCAAGCCATTCGGTCAATATTTAGGACTCCTATCATTTAGAATTGGAGTGCTCTGTTCCACAATTTTTAGTATTATCAGGACTACCCATCATTCTGATAATATTAAATTATCAAATAGTAAAGAAGCTTTAATATTCTGCAGCATTGGCTAGGGGATACTATAGATAAAAAAGGAAATGTTCCTTGATGTAATACCAGCAAAGCTGAGATTAATTTATGAAAACATCATTGAACCTCCTGCACTGTTTTTGTGTGTGAGAATATATATGGAGTTTAATTGCAGAGAGCCTAGAATTACCTTCTGTTTCTTTTTACTTCTTTGAGGTAGCTGTGTGTGTGTGTGTTTGTGTGTGTGTGTGTGTGTGTGTGTGTCCCCTTTCTTTTTTTTTTTGTACTTGAGAATGGAATAGTATTGCATTAGATTCCTCGGACGCTGGAATTTCTTCATACATTGTCACAATTATAATAAGGGGATCTTTTGAGCAGCTGCCTGTACTGAAAGCATGCTGATTAGAGATCAGAGCAAATGCTTTTGTATTTGCTACAGAGGGTCATACCACTGTCTTTTCAATATTCCTCAGTTTAAATATGAAAGAAGAACCTGACGTGAATCAATAATACAATAAAAATGGCAGATTTGAGACTGAGCAATGTATCTTAAGCTTAAAGAAACCTAGAAGAACCCTTTGCAAGAAAAAGGTACTACATTCTTAATGCTGAAATTAGAAACAGATCACTGCATTACACCCAGCCTCCTAACCTTGAACACAGAATCCCAGAATTCTCCACCAGAATTGGCCATGCTGACTAGTTATCCTAGAAGTTATAATTGTAGCCCATCTGGAGGCCACCGAGATGAAGAAGCATGCTTTATAATTCTGCCACATAAGGATTAAGCATATTTATTTTTTGGAAGCGGTGAGAGTATAACACAAATGCTGTTAAAAAGTGGGGAAGAGAGACTGAAAAGTTTTCAGAATCTAGCTTTAACTGATAAATTTGCTTCATTTGAACTTGTACTATGTTTTAAACATATCTTGATGATATAGTGTTCCACAAAAGGCAATCCTGTGTAATTAGGCTACAATCTGTAGTAATTGTAGATGAAGGTGGCGATATTTCAAAGATATTAATATAGGTTTATGCCAAAATGCTAGAAATATTTTTGAATAATAGGAAAATAGTAATGCCATGATCCACTTGTACAGATTATCTTCCCCAAAGTCAGTTGTCTTTAAAGTGAACATTAGAAACTAGTTTAAACTTAACATGAAAAGCTAGGTTAATGTAGGATTCGACACTGAGAATCATAAATTGCATATTCTTTTTTGAGGGTTTTGATAATCATAGGTTTCAGAAATATGTGCCCTTTCATAATTGTAATTGTAATTTTGGGCATTTTTCATACAGACACGTTTTCCTCATTATTGTACATGCAAATCTGCCACCATAAGTCATCAAGCATGTCTGCAATCAGGATCTCACTTCCCTCCCCCCAAAAAAGTAAAATTGTTGTTGTTAGTTGCGAAGTCGTGTCTGACCCATTGCGACCCCATGGACAACGTTCCTCCAGGCCTTCCTGTTCTCTACCATCTTCTGGAATCTCTTATTTGATTGAAATCCCTGTGTCCTTTCACGCAGCAACTGTGATTGCATTCCCTTTTACCACTTGGAATCTTGCTTGCAATATCAAGCATATATGATTGTGGAATACTAAATAAAGACACCCACCCATGCATGCCATTCACATGGGTATGTTGTGTTCTTTGGCCTGACTTTTGAGGTTGATGAGAACATAACTCTGTATTATTACTTATGCATCATTAGGACTGCACAGTGCATATTGGTTGACTTTTGGATTAAAGCCTGAATGTATCCTCTCACATAACTGCCTGATTTGACTGTAATTTATTAATAAATCTCTCTCTCTCTTCTCCCCCTCTCCCTCTCTCGCTCCCTCTCTTTCCCTGTACATGTATGTATGACTCAAAAATGCTGTAACATTTAATGATGGTCTCAGTACATTTCTTCTAGCATGATATTCTGCATTATTTGTATTCTTTGTGATTGAACTTGAGGTTAAATATCAGCAACGCCTCTCAAGATAGCATTTGTAAGTCCTGTTGGGCATGGCCATAGGGTGAAAAAAGTCAGCATTTGGAAAGACTTCCAGGACTTGTCCCAAAGATGCTTTTCCAAGAGAACCGAAACATCTTCAAAGGAAAACAAGAAAGTCCAGTTGCCTCATGAAAAAGCATCTTTGGGAAAACCCTGGTGACTGAGAATCTCCATAGACTTTTAGAGATGCACTTCCAGAATCTTTATTATGTTGTTTGAATGAGCCACTGGAGGGAGCCCAAGAACAATGTGATTTTGTTTTTATTAGTAGGGGCTGAAAACACTTGCATCCCATCCTTAGTTACCCACCACTAAACTTGGTAAACACAAAAGTTTGAACTGAAGTGCAATGACCTAATAATATGAAATACAGAATGGAAAAGTTAAGGTGAAACACATGTGTAGCATGTTTCTTTTTCAGCTGTTCAGTGTCACAAAAGAAATAAAGAGAAGGCCCAGGAGAGACATGATAGCAGTTTTCCAATACTTGAAGGGCTGTCATGGGGAAAAGAGCGTTGATTTATTCTCCAAAGCACCTCAGGGCAGGACAAGAAGCAGTGGGTGGAAACTCCTTACAGGGACAATCAACCTGGACCTAAGGAGGAATTTCCTGACAGAATAATAATAATAATAATAATAATAATAATAATAATAATAATAATAATAATAATAATAATAATAATAATAATAATAATAATAATAATAATAATTATTATTATTATTGTTATTGTTGTTGTTGTTGTTGTTGTTATTTACACAAAAATGTGACTCACAGCTGCCAGTTCTTCAGTTGGTGTTATCCTTCATACACATCAAGCTCTTCCCAATAACCTCAGATGTCGTAATGTATCAGCATAGTTATAACTGTGCATTCAACCAGTGTGGCCTTTTGCAATCAACAGATGGAAATTTTCTCAATATGCAGCTTTTCTAAGTGCCATGCAAAATTTTGGGGTACGACATCCAGTGCACCAATAACCACTGAGACCACTGCAGCCAGTTTATGCCATAATCTTTCAACTTCAATTTTCAAATCTTGATATTTATTGCCACATCAACTATCCATACCTTCTTCTTTTTCAACCACAGTTATTAAAATGTGTTGTGGCTGTTCACACCAGTAGATTTTTTAGAAAAAAAAACACCTGAAACCTGTTCAATCCCCAAATCTCAGTAAATCCTGTAATCAAAATTTGGTTAACAAACTGACAAATCACAAGGTATTAACTTTTGCATCTTTCTCAACTAAAAAATAATAATAAGAAAAGACAGTCTTTTAAAGTGTGCACCCACCACCTAAACTCCAGAAAAGTGCAAGATATCCAAGACCATTGAATATTTTTAAATGGGGGGTTGAATAAGGAAGTTTTTGTCTTAACAAAGAAGGAGGAGGAGGAGGAGGAGGAGGAGGAGGAGGAGGAGGAGGAGAAGGAGAAGAAGAAGAAGAAGAAGAAGAAGAAGAAGAAGAAGAAGAAGAAGAAGAAGAAGAAGAAGAAGAAGAAGAAGAAGAGGAGGAGGAGGAGGAGGAGGAGGAGGAGGAGTTGGAGTGTTACTAAAAAGAAAGCTTTCTTGTTTTTTGACATTAACCTCAGTTTTGATCTAGCACTACCATTTTCAGAACAATGTATGCATAATGTACTTTAGGAATCTAGGTGTGATTTCTTTTTCAGGGGAAAATACTGAGTTGGATCATTTAAAAATGTAGGGGATACATAGCATAATACCAATCAATAACTTCTGACTCACATGTGTTTTTCCTCATGATATCTTTATCTTTTCATGTGTCAATATTTTTTTAAACTAAACAAAATTTGGAAAAGTTGGGTAATTGAGTATACTTACTGATGTACCCCTGGATCAAATATCAGTTTTATATTTTCATTTTTTAAATTAAAAAAAGATTAAGAGAACCATAAATCTCTCTCTCTCTCTCTTTCTTTCTACACACAGAAAAGTTTCCTGGAGAAGCTTTGTGGAATATGAATGTTAAAATATTGGTGTTTATAAAACATAATTTTATTTTAAAATATTGAATTGTTAAGAAACATAATCTAATAAAAGAGAATTTCTTTGGGATATCTAACCAGAACTTTCTTGATCCCACCCTTAATAGTACTCTCTGTCCTTTAGGTGATCAGGGTATAACAAACTGAGATTTCTGTACAGTATTAGTCCCTGTATCTAACCTTGTTAATAAATAATGTGACATTAATACAACCATTAATGAGTCCTGGTTGCTTAGAGTTGCAGGACAGAAAGTTAATAAAAGGGAAAAACATGGTGCCAAGTAAGATATGATAGTAAGAAAACAATAGAAATGATAGGATTTTTAAAAAAAATGCTTCTGCCAAAAAAGAAAGAAAGCCAGTTTGGTGTAGTAGTTAAGTTAGAATCCAAGAGACTGTGAGTTCTAGTCCTGCCTTAGCCGTGAAAGCCAACTGGGTGATTCTCTCAGCCCATCTGACCTTGTTATGGGGAAAACAGAAGGCGGGAGAAGTATTAGGTATGATTGCCGCCTTGAGTTGTAGATGAAAAAAGAGGAGGGATACAAATCTTTAAAAAAAAACATTTAAAAGGGGCAGAATTTCTTTCAGTACAAAGCAAGAAAATCTTCCTAGATTTGAATAGGTAGATAGGATCAAAATATGGCTAGGATAGCTAAATACAAAGGGAAAAACCTGGCTTTCAATGGTTGCAGGGCTAAGGATCGTTTTGCTTAGAAGTCTTTCTTCCACATATTTATTAAAAGTACGGGATCGCTGCCCCTTTTACCAATTTATATTAAATATTTATGTTACACAAGGGCTTGCTATGTGCATTTAATAGCAGCCTATCATATAAAATCATCAAACAAAGCCTTTGGGGCAAAACTCCTGCTTAGTGTAAGAGAGAGAACAGGGTCCATAAAAATGGGCAATTCTGATTTCACACATTCTTTTTTTTCCCCCAGGAACAGTCATATTTTAAAAAGCTGCTCCTGGCTTCTACTTATCTCTAGTGATTTTTCCTGAATAGGGAAAACCTATATTGACAGGGGAAACAAAAATGACTAGACATCTTTGTATGCCCAGGAACAAAGAGAAAGAATTACCTTCTTCAGTATAAGCCAGTGGTGGCGAACCTATGGCACGGGTGCCAGAGGCGGCACTCGGAACCCTCTTTTTGGGCACACGTGCCGTTGCCCCAGCCTTGCCTCCCCCGTGACCCCCTCCTCTCCAGCAGCCCCCCGGAAGGAGAGTCACCCTCAAGCGTGGCCCAAACAGCAGCGCAGCCAAGGACATGGCAGCCAGGCAGCGTAGACAAGACTCTGCCCTCACACCCCATCATGCAGTTGATGCTGCAGGGCATGGGTAGAGGGTGTGGTCGCCATAGCGCTGCTGGGCTGCCTGGACGATCTGCGGCGGGCCCTGGAGGCGGTGAGTAGTCCTGTGGGCAGGCGGGGTGGGGGATGGGAGGCAGAGCGGGGGGGCGAGCAGGGGGGGGTGGAGTGGGGGCAGGGCCAGTTTTTGGGCACTCGGTCTCTAAAAGGTTCGCCATTACTGGTATAAGTTGTGACAAACTGATCATCTGCAGCCTCTACATACATCTTCCTATCTTCAATAGTTTTGGATCTCTGATTTCACACATCGCATCAACTGTCACATAATTACAGTAATAAAAAACAAAACAAAAGCCTGCATATGTGCTACAGATGGGAATAAGGAAACGGAGCATTTGGTATGTTCCCAAGCTATACTTCCCAGCTGGTTATAATTGGTGATTCTCTTTTCAGTTGCTTGCAATTTCTTGGAATTCCATGTCTTTTGTATAGGTTAGGAAAATCCAAAGGTTTTTCTCTTCTTATAGCATATTTGTGGCACTGGATAATCCATTTGCACAGAAAGGAGTTTATTGTTCTACTGTTGGTAAAGGAATAGTAGTTCCTCAGTATCAGTAGTTAAAATGTAGAAAACACACACTTGCATTTATAACAGCTTGATTGACAGTTCTAGTGTTTTTAAAAGCAGATTGGAAATATTTTTTTTGTAACTTTTAATATAAAATATTAACTTGGCAATGCTACTTTTGAAGAGGTGTCTTTCAAGTCAAGTTGGCTTTAATTTTATTTCTGACTCAGGTCAGTAAAAAAAGCAATTCTACACTATTTTCTCTTACAAATTAAGAGTAGGACTAAATATAGCTGCTTGTACAAAACCCCTAGAGCTTTCATTGAGTATAAGATTATTATACTAATTTTTAACGATTTATTAAATATCATTTTTTCAGATTAGAAGAAATTATTTTAACTCTTACATAATTTGAATAATATTAGCGGCAGTTGTTAATTAAGGTCTGATAATCTCATTTGGGCTTAATTTAGTATCGACTTAAACCTTCAAAACCATGTAAGGCATTTTAATATGCAGATTTTAACCATTGTAATTTGTAAAATTAATGGCACGTTTTTTTGTTTTTTATGTTTTTTTCCTTCCCCTTTTATTTGGTTGCCCGTTCTTTGTATGTATTTCTAAAGTTAATACGTTATTGTAATAAAAATATGTTATACACTACAGAATCAATGTACAACACTATACTAATAAAAAAACCATAAAACTGAATAGTAATAGCATTTTATTAATGCTATTAGTGTAGATTGATGTTGATGTTGATGAAAGTTCAATTACTTGTCTTACTGACTTTATGAAATTCCTCAGGAGATTGAGAACATGAAAATTAATACCACAGAATTAGAATACCATGTGTTCCAGTACATAAACTAAATTAAATTAAATTAAATTAAAGTTCTTCTCTTGCCAAGGAGATACTTGGCTCTTCCTTTCTCAAAAGTTGTGGGTTATTTTGCCATCAAGAGTTTGTTTTGAGGTCAGTTTGCTTAGTGATAAACTAATGTTAAAAGCTCATATTAGCTCAGTATTGTATTTTGTTCGTCATAGTGGTCAGCCAGATGCCTCTGGAGTGTCTTCAAACAGGGGAGAAAAATATATCCTTCTTCCACCATTGTTCTTCTGCAGGAAATAATTCCTGACCCTTCATTACTATGTTAATGTTTAACCCTTCTCTTTCTTTCTAGAGGTCTGAAGGAATCACTTTTCAGGAGATTCCGCATTACTACCACTTTATCCAGTCCAGATATCTTCCTATCCTTTTTCCCCCTGAGTTCCCACAACACATCTACATGAAATTAAGTAGAAACTCAGATCCGATTTAAGGAAATGCTGATCAATTGACCCAACTCCTCACTTTAACCTCTCTTTCCTATCCACGGGGTACCACTTGTATCATGAAGGGTTTGCTTTTATGTAATTTCGTTATCTTTCTGAAGATTGTCTTCTTCATTTTTTGAACCTTGGAGAATGCAGCTCCTTTTATACCCTTTGCTTAGTCTATTCCCAACTATCACCATTATGTTCTCATATCATGCTACAGCTTTGAATTGGGACATGACCTACTAATTTGCTAAGGCTAAAAAATAATCAGAAGTGAGTGTCTATGGAGATTCTCAATCGTCCCGGTCATAGTTGTCCCAAAGGTGCTTTTTCCAAAAGGCAATTGGTCTTTCTTATTTTTTTCTTTGAAAATATTTCGCTTCTCATCCAAGAAGCTTCTTCAGTTCTAATTTGTGATTCCCCACCACTTAGTTAGAACTGAAGAAGCTTCTTGGATGAGAAGTGAAACACTTTCTAAGAAAAAAACCCCATAAAGTCCAATTGTCTTTTGGAAAAAGCACCTGTATATCAGAAGTGAGTAGTCATTCATTAGCCAGAGGAAATTTTGTGATGAGGAACTGCACCTGATCCAAGAACACATAGGGCAGAGAAAAGGCAGGAGCAGAGAAGGTCAGCCAGATTACTTGCAAGGAGAAAGCCTCACCCTTCTTGATGGGCTGTACCGGAAGCTGGCTATTTAGCACAGCAAATGGATGGAGGCGATGCTGGGAACATGTTTGTTTTCTTGCTTTGTGTTCTTGCTTTGAACTTCGAATTGTGTCTCTTCAGCTGTTGCCTTTGCTTGTCTTGCCTTGCCTTTACATGTGGATTTGCCTTTGTCTGAGAACTTACCTTTGCCTTGGGAATTTGCTTTTGCCTAGTGGATTGGACTAGTGTTGGCTTCATTTGAGTAGCCCATTTAACTCATTGGGGTTAAACTGGTGCCAGCACAGGGAGTTGTTGGGAATACCAATTCAGGCTCAGAAGCCTTAATAAAGATTCCTCCCACCTGTGGTGTTTCTATGTGCATGCGTGAGTGAGTGGGACAGCAAACGCCACACATACACTATGCAGACTATACATAGATATTGTATGGAGCTTGTTTATTATACCTATTTTCCTACCATATGGATTAGTGCTTCACTAAATCTCAGATTTTTTTTTTAAATGACTATATTATACTTTATCTTGCATTCTTTAACTAGGAATTAAGCCTGGATGAGGAATTCTGAGGGTTGAAGTCCACAAGTCATAAAAGGGCCAACTTTGAAGACCCCTGAACTAGCTCCATGATTAATTGCTAACCCATCATGAAGTTTGCCAAGACTTATTCCCTTACCTATGTGGCATTCACATTCATATCATGAATCCCTGCAGGGAAAGCATTTTACAGAAATGCCTCCAGGTTACCTTGAATGCTATGCCATCAGGGTTCCAGGTTGCAAGTAAGCATCTGAACATGCAGCTAGGCACTTGGAATCTCCCTTCTTGCAAAGGATCAGGTGAAACAAGAATAATAGATCACACATTTTTGAATGCATAAACAGTGTCAGTTCCAATCTTCCTGATAACTTGGAATTTTTTCTTTTTCATCTTTGAAGGTCAGTATGATTGATTTTCAGCTGTGTTTGAAAATGTATGGAATCAGCAAGGTGGAACACAGGAAATAATTGAATATGAGTTTGATTGATGTGTTTTACTTTGGGATGTGTGGTTTTTTTTTTGAACTGATGGTTGCTTTAACTGTCTTAAGATCATATAAGAACTATGATAGATCAGGTCATAAGCCCGGTTTGTTCAGTATTTTTGTCACACAGTGACAACTGGATATATTTGAGAAGCTCACAAATCAGGATTAGAGGTCAATTGTAAGTTCTCATCACTTCTCAGAAACTAGTATTTAAGACCTTCTCCTTATGAATCAGGAGNCTGTCATGAATCTCTCTGCATTTAGTGTCAGTGGATGACCTTCTGTTTTAACATCATGACTGAGAGAGGTGGTTTTTTTTCCCCCTTAAGTGCCCTAAGTGTGCTATTACCATAACACACTTAACGGGAAATTAGCCTTGAAAACTAACACAGAGGGGATTTGTCTTAACCCCAAATAGCCCAGAGGCTGTTTGGGAATGATCTACTTCCAAATCAACTGAAGCATCTGAATCGGTTTCTTAGATATTAATTACCCCTTTCCTCTTTCCAAGAAACAAAGTCCTAGAGAGCCTATGAGAATGGGCCCTCCCTGTGTACTCCCTCCCCTTCCCTCATAAGCATAGGGCGAGGTTGTAGATGGGAAAAGGGTCCACCAGCTCTCTCCAGAGTAACATTGAACCTGAGCTCTCTGTAAAAATAAAAGAAAGGCCAGGATGTGAGGGCAGCCTCCTTGCCTCTTTAGTATTGACCAGGAGGTCTGAGGAAATGGCTGCTTGCTTGACTGGGTCAATCTGCTGTGCAGTTAATCAGGAGAATGCCTGTCATGCGCAGGCAGCCTTAGAGGTATGGGTTTTAACAAAAGCTATAGAAAAACAACAGGATTTTTGCATGGGTTCCAAATAAATGCCCACTAGAGGAGAGGGGCAGGGAGGCAAAGCCCTATCTGGATTGAAAGGCTGTTTCTGGCATACAAGGTGCTCATTTCCCCTCCACCTCTCCTCTTGATGCTCAGCAGCAGTTGGTCTAGAAATAGGCCTTCAAATCATCGTTTATACACCAGCTGGCAGGAACCTCTTTGCAGGGGTGCCTGTAGGATGGATGGATTGATTATGTGCCATTAAGGTGTTGCTGATCACATGTATAGATTTTCTCCATGATGATCTGTTTCTAACTTTGTCTCCTTCAGGTCTTCCAATGGTGCTCTCATCGCCACCATTACAGAGTCCATCCACCTTCTGGTCATTCGATTTCTCTCTTTCCTTCCATCTTTCTCAAGAGCCTTCTCCAGGGAAGAAAAAATCATGATTTTTATTATTATTATTATTATTATTATTATTATTATTATTATTAGTAGTAGTAGTAGTAGTAGTAGTAGTAGTAAAGGCGTTGTAAAATGGTATTAACACTTCACGTGATCTTCATTCTATCCTTCTGTTAATGCAGCTTAGCACTGTGTTGGCTTTTTTGGCAGCTGCAGCACACTGTTGGCTCATATTTAAGTGATTGTCCACTAGGACTCCAAGATCTCTCTCACAGCTACTACTATTGAGTGAGGTACCACCTATACTGTACCTATGCATTTGGTTTTTCTTGCCTAAGTGTAGAACCTTATTTTTTTCACCATTGAATTTCATTTTATTAGATAGCACCCAATGTTCAAGTCTGTCCAGATCCTTCTGTATCTTAATCCTATCTTCTGGAGTGTTAGCTATTCTTGCCATCTGCAAATTTGATGAGTTCCCCATCTATCCCCTCATCCAATTCATTGATAAATATGTTGAAGAGCACTGGGTCCAGAACAGAGCCCCCACTACACACTTCCCTCCATGTAGATGCAGTTTCATTGAGGACCACATGATGAATACAGCTGGTCAGCCAGCTATGAATCCATATGGTGATGATGCTGTCTAACCCACATTTTTCTATCTAATCAAATAGTAGGTTGTAGTCTACTTTATCAAATGCCTTACTGAAGTCCAAGTAAATTATATCCACAGCATTCCTCTGGTCCACTAATTTTGTCATTTGATCAAAGAATGCAGTAAGATTTGTCTGGCATGAACTGTTTTTGACAAACTCATGTTGGCTTTTGGTAATGACTTTGTTTGCCCCTAGGTATTCACTGATTCATTGCTTAATTATTTTTCCAGAATCTTCCCAGGTACTGAGGTCAGGCTGATAGGTCTGTAGTTTCCTGGATCCATGTTTTTCCTTTTTTGAAGATGGGAATTACATCAGCTCTTTTCCAGTCCTCTGGTAGTTCCCCAGTGCTCCAGAATCTTTGAAAGATATAGTTCAGTGGTTCTGAGATCACATCTGCCAGTTCCTTGAGAACCTTGGGGTGTAATCCATCTGGTCCTGGTGATTTGAACTCATCTAGGGTGGATAGATGCTCACTTACCATTTTCTTGCCTATGTTAACTTGTGTTTCTAATCTGTTTTTTATGGTATTGTTTTTGATAGGTCGGAATGTTTTTCCCCTTTGTGTAAAGATGGATGCAAAAAACGAGTTGTTCTGCTTTCTCCCTGTTGCTTGTCACCTTCTTGCCATTTTCTCCCACTAATGGACCAATCATTTCCTTAACTTTTTTCTTGTTTTTTATATGTTGAAAGAAGCTTTTTTTGGTTATTTTTGACTTTTGTCGCAAGCCTTAGTTCAGTGGTGGTGAACCTATGGCATGGGTGCCAGAGGCGGCATTCAGAGCCCTCTCTGTGGGCACATGGGCCATTGCCCCAGCCTTGTCTCCCCCCGCAACCCCCTCCTCTCCAGCAGCCCCCCTGAAGGAGAGTCACCCCTGAGCATGGCCCACGCAGGGCAGTGCAGCCAAGGACATGGCAGCTAGGCAGCATAGACAAGACTCTGTCCTCACACCCCATTGTGCACAGTTGATGCTGCAGGGTGCGGGCAAAGGGCGTGACCGCCATAGCACTGCTGGGCTGCCTGGGCGATCTGCGGTGGGCCCTGGAGGCGGTGAGTGGCCCTGCGGGCAGGTGGGGTGGGGGATGGGGCGGAGCAGGAGCAGGGCAGGGGGTGGAGTGGGGCGGGGCCAGTTTTTGGGCACTCGGTCTCTAAAAGGTTCGCCATCACTGCCTTAGTTCATTTTGAGCCTTAGCTTTCCTCACTTCATCTTTGCAGGCTCAGGCTATTTGCTGATATTCTGCCTTAGTTATGTGCCCCTCTTTCCACTTTTTATACTTGTCCTTTTTGTCTTTCAATTTATCAGAGACTTCTTTATGCAGCCATGCTGGTTTCTTTTGAGAGCTGTTATTTTTCTTCTTCGTTGGTATTGTGTTAGATTGGGCTTTTATAATCTCACTTTTCAAAATTATATAGTGTGTTTCATTTTGATTTAGTGAACTATTTGGACTCAGTCATTTTCAAACGTGTGGATTAAGTAGGTTAATTGTTAAAATTGTCCACACAGTGCCCACGATGGTGTGACCCATGCTGTGCCTGTGGTTGATGTGAATTGCATGCAACACAGATTAAAAAAGAACACTGTGGTGGCTGCCATTTTAACTTTTTTGACCACATGCTACAGACACTCCAGCCCTTTGCCCTTTTATCAGAATACTTAAAGAAGATCTGCTTTCATTATAAAAGGGATATAGAATTGAAAGACATGGTTGTAGAAAGGTGCTTCTAATTTTCTTGCTCTCCTTTCCTAGGTGCTTCTTCTGACTTGGGCTGTAGCTTCACTCAAATATACTTGTGTGTTGATGCAATAGGAAGCCATTGCTGATTATATTCCATTTGGTGTTCTTTTCACTAAGAATGATAAGACTGACCTTAGGAAGCCCATAGAGCAGGGGTCTCCAAAATTGGCAACTTTAAGACTTGTGGACTTCAACTCCCAGAATTCCCCAGCCAGCATAGCTGCCATAGAGGAACTTTGCAGACAGATCTAAGCTTGATTGCTGAAGCCTGGCTTGCTGAAGTCAATAAGACTTCTTGATAAATATGCTTACAGTTGCAGCTTATAACTTTTCTCAAACACAAAGTATTGTATTCAGGATCCAGTTAATACTAATAAAAGTTAGAACTGTTATGCAGCACATTTAATACTAATTTCAATTGGCCATATAATAACATAGTTATCTTGATCAGTTTTCAGTCTTTGGTCAAGAGTGCAGAAAAGTGCATATGGAAGGTATTTCATTTCTCAAAGTTCATTTCTAGCAATGAAAATAAACTAGACATATGTAAAAATTGCACCAAGGGGAACATAGCCTCACAGATCAAGGATTTATTTCTATGAACAGATTTAGCTATTTTGAATGTGTTCATTATTCAAACAAAGGAAGAAAAAGTTCTGACAAACAAGAGGTGCAATGTGCAAAGAATGTTCCTATTGTTTGTTTGTATTCCATTATACTGTTAAACATGTGCTCCAGTTCCAGCATTCTGAATATTGGGTTTATAATGAAATGTATGACATTGTTGCACAATTTACAGAAAATTGTAATTATCAAGTCTCCCTTTAAGACTTTTATATTTTCTTTAGAATAAAATGTGATGAACTGCAAAGACTGCAGCTGTTACACAAAAATGAAGTGGGTTTACCTTATGCCTGCTGGTACATGCACACATAAATGCATATAAATATTAGCCATGGTTCATAGATTCTTTATGCTTGCTTTGGAAATTTCATATTTAACAAAAAAAACACCATCACGATTATTTTCAGTGGATGACAATGATTAAGTCAATTGTTCTGATGCCCAGCTCTCTAAAGTATTTTTGTACAGATAGGAATTCATAATTTCAAAGATTCTTATACTCCAGTTCTGAACAGTGAAGTTATTATCATCCTTACTATTGTCCTTGTATAATACCTGAAGGCAAAATCAAAAATGCACATAATAAAAGAAAATAAACTGTGAATGAAAGTATTTTATAACCTACTTTTTTAAAAAAAAAATCACCAGATTTCCTAGGTAGTAATTCTCACATTATGGACCTAACTTGTTTGTCCTTTATCATAACTCTGTAGTCACAATCATTTGTCACATAAATGGAAATAATACAATAATATTCATTCTCCTCAAAATGGAAATGATTTTGATTCAACACAGATACAGTACAGGCATGCCCATGTTGGAGAAATATCTGTGAGCTTAGAAGTCTAAGACCTCAGCATATTTCATCAGTTGTTAATCCCAAAATATGGAGTGGCTAAATTGCATGAGTGGATGATTCATCAACACATTGCAGTTGCAAATTTCATAACTTTCCTGAGAAAGAAGGACAAAGGTGTAAGATGGCCAACCCAGATTGAATACTGGGATGGGCATCTCATGGTACCACCAAAGGGGGAGGAGAAAAGTTCCTTAGTTCCTTCACTAAGAAGCCACGCAAGTTGGTGTCTTCCCATTCCAGCATTACAGTTCCTGGCCTCCGTTGGAAAGACTGGCAAACTTTATACCTAGAATTCCATACATGGAATCAGTGAGAAAAACAAGATTTGTGAATGACTTGATAGAATGTCATTGAGAGAAACATTAAAACATTAAGGTTCTAATGCTTTTAGCCATTTGTGCTTGATAAAAACAGTAGCAGTATTAAAAGATTTGTATGTGTGGGCTTGTTGGCATTCTCTGGCTCAAAACATTTTCCCGAGAATCTCTCCCTTGTGCCTTGCAGCAATGATCTCCAGGTAACTACATGCCTTTCATACTTTTATTGGTATTTTAGAGCAGGTGAAGGATAGAGACATTTGCTGAAAAATTAAGGTGAATTTACTTCTTTTATGTGTTGCCAGCCTTTATGCAAAATGAAAATAAAATGCCTTTCTGCTTTCATAGGGCTAAGTAATTGATTATACTTTTGAAGAGTCATGGAAGACAATGAAGTTATTTCTCTCTTTTCTGACTTTCAAAATTAATACTATATGGAGTTTTCAAATAGCTATTGTCATTGCTATTTGCTATGCAGGGGCATTCTCCTACATTGCTGCTTCTGCTAATTGTGTTTCAATTTGATGAAAGGGAAACTTAGACCAATTTATTTTATCTTATTTATTGTATCAATTTATGTTGCCACCGAAAATAAAATGAACCACAATAAATATCAGGTGAACAGCAAAAAATAGTATAAATAGAAATTGTGTCTGAGGCAATTAACTCAGCTCCAACATACACATATAAACACACACACACACAAATACATACACAGAGCACACACATCCAGTAGACTTTTCTTATGAGCTCTTGTTCAATAAGCAAGTTGATAGTGAAGAATAGATAGGTTTCTTCCTATTAATGGTGGAAAACAGTAATTTCCAGCATAATCAGTGGCTTCTACTTTCTCCAGAATTCTGGGCTGTGCAAGGGGCTTGCAGAGGTCGGAGAGTTGATGCTCCTATTTCAGTATCTACTCTGCTTTTAGCTACAGTTTTGTCTGCGCCAAACAAATATCAGCCACCATTAAAAAAAAATGAATTTCTCCATAGCTATAGGAGCTAGATATTTTTTTTCCTGAGGAAACACCCTGTGGTTTTAGAAAAGTCAGCTTGCCTTTGGAGTGAATATTGTTTTCAATTAAGATGTTCCTATATGAAGGTGACTAATAAGAACTTGCTTGTGCACCAGTCTTCAATGAATCCTGTCAAAAGTAAGAAGTCAAATCAGAATCAAAATGGTTTCTTTTTCATTATTTCACTGTGGCATCTCTTCCAGCTTAATCTGGGATGATGGGTACTGTTGAACCTGAAATGTTTTGTACACAATTTAAATAGTCTGCCATTTAGCTAAGACTATAAATAGATAAATTGTGTTAATCAATGACATGCAAGATCTTTTGAATGCTACTTCAGTCTCATATAATTTTTTTTGTTCTCTCTCTCTCTCTCTCTCTCATCCTTCTACCTCATAAAGTTTCTAAGAGTGGAACAAGACAAAGACAAAGAATGTAGTCTGGAATGCACAGGTTCCCCTCAAAAGTCATTGTGTGCGTCAGATGGCAGGACTTTCTTATCTCGATGTGAATTTCTACGGGCAAAATGCAAAGATCCTCAGCTAGACATTGCCTACAGGGGAAACTGCAAAGGTAAGGAAATTGCCAGATATTCTGTAGACCCAAAGTGACAATTTTTATTGTTTTAATCTCAGTCTTAGAATGTCAGCTTATTTTAAAAAAAATCAGTACAGGCTGAAACACGAGGGGCAGGTAGAAAACCAATTGCATCAATTTGGATTTGTAGCCCTGATGTTCCAGGCTCTTGATAGTTCATCAAGAATCACTTGCAATCTCACATCTCGTAGATGTGGCAAAATTATCTATACAAAGGAGCGATGTTTGTTCCCTAGATAATGATTACATCCTTTACATAACTAAAATATGGGATACAAAGTATTAAACATATATTGTAGGTTCCGTGTATAAATACTATAGCACAAGCAGAAATCAGCAATGAATTCTTTATTTCCCAATGAAGTTTTTTCTGTGATGTTTATGTATAAATAAAAATCCAATTAAGGAAGCATTCATTCAGTATTGCTTGAGAGTGCTGTGAGTGCAGGTCCATCTTAATTTATTGTCTACTGTTTGTAGCAAGTAGTGGAAATAGTGGTAAAGAATCTCTAGTCTTAACTGCATTATGTTCTGGTCTTAAAAATATAAATGCAAGATGAAAACAGCAAATTAAGGTATTGCTTCATCCATGAAATCAAAAACTGATGCTGTACATAACCAAGAAGGAGCATTAAAATAGGTGGGACTTGAAAGCAGGAAACGGTTAATGAAACACACAAGGACCTAAAAACAGTATTTCTGTTTGGATAGATTGGTTCTGCAGTTATGTTTTATTTAATTTACCTCTCAAATACAGCTAATCTTTGCTTATTGAACGCTCATTCAGTGACTGTTCAAAGTTCCAGCTCTTGCATTGCCATTGTCATGACTGAAAACTGATGCCTCGCAATCAGCACTTACAATGGTTTCAGTGCCCTGCCGCCACACAATTGCCACAAGCTGACAGCTTTCCACTCTTCTTCTTCTTGTGCCATATCCGTTATCGGACGTTGGTGATCATGTTGGCAATCCTGTTTTTATCAGCCGCTGCATGAAAAAGTGCTGCTGAGTTTTGTCCAAACCAGTCCCTTAGATTTTGAAGCCATGATGTTCTTCTTCTGCCTGGACCTCCTTTGCCTTCAATCTTTCCCTGGAGGATTAAATGGAGTCAAGTCAATGGGGAAGTCAATGGGGAAGCTGGCAGAGAAGGTCACAAGTCTTTCTGATAAGTTTACCCTACTCACCAGCAGCCACTCTTGGCCTGCAGCTCTGGTGAGGCACCTCACTGGCTGGCCACGCATACCTTGTATCTGGCAGCAGCCACCCCCAGCCTCAAAACTGTTTGTGTACCCTCCCTCACCCAGCAGCAGTCACTTCCTGCCTGCCAACCTACTTACAAGCCTCCTGGAGTTTGCAACTTCCTGCTGACTTCTGTACAGACTTTGTTTGTAAGAAGCTGCAGGAAGTTGTGCTGAACAACCCCCAACCCTCATTTAATAACAGCAATGAAGCGATACAGTTATATGATGTCCCACTTTACCACAGCATTATTTAGCAAGGGAAATTCTGCTCCCAATTATCCTTGCTAAGCAAGGACTGCCTGTGGCACAAAATAGGGTCTGAAGGAATAGGATGTTAAAAAATACTGGTCTGTTTGTAATGTTCGGACAACACTGTAATACCAACTTAATTCTCCATAAAGAGTGTGTAAACAAAGAATAGTGAAAAAGGCTGGAACAGAAGCAACCAGAACTGAAATATTTCTAAATAACTTATTTACACATTGGAAAAAAGTGTTTGCAATCACAGTACAGCTATCAAATTCTATATACATTTTTTTGTTGATTATCTATCTTTGTATCCAGATATTCTTGATTGTGCTTTGTTTCTGGTTAATCTGATGGATACTTTGACTAATAGGAGCTGAACTACTCAGAGTTTTGTATTGTGTGCCCAAGCAAAAAGTTAAGAAGCTTTCCAGTTTAACTGCAGAGTTTGATTCTCAGCACCAGCGATCACAGAGGTTTTACCTTCATTTACACTTCATTCAGAAAGTGTGTGTGTGTGTGTGTGTGTGAGTGAGAGAGAGAGAGAGAGAGAGAGAGAGAGAGAGAGAGAGAGAGAGAGAGAGAGAGAGAGACCACACAGAGACATCTTTGAGAGACAGTTTTGTGCATTGTGCATTCCTCATTTCTCTTAGCTTCAAAAAGCCTTTAAAGCACCAAGAATTCTTTAAGAGACATTCTGTCTCATCCTTGTTCTGGCTTAAATAAAGCATTCTGTAATGCTTTTTTTTTTAATTGTCTAAAAGGCTCTACCTTTGTCTATGCTCAGCAACGATAAAAATCCTCACTGAGCCTTGAAATCCAAATTCCTGTTATTTTCTGTGATAATACAAAGATCTTTTAACAACCACAGAGCAGCTTTGCCCAGCCTGGTGCCCATGTTCTTAGCTACAGTATATTTTTGTGAGATTATAAGAGTTGAGATCCAGCACCTCTGGATAGTAATGAATTGGAAAAAGATTACTTTTGACCATAAAGAACTTTTAGGATTGTCCCTTATAGAGCAATGCTGAAAACAATATGAATAATTTAATTGCATTGTAAATCCAGTCTGTGTGTGTGTGTGTGTGTGTGTGTGTGTGTGTGTGTTCAGGGACCATAGTATAAAACACCTCATTTCCCTTACTTTTTTTCCTTTCTTTCACTCTGAAGTTCTAGTGATGGATCAAATTTTTCATCCCTTTATGGAATTTGGTGGATGTGTTAAGTCTAGCACAGTTCTGACTACACGATATGGGAATGTTCTGGAGTCACACATGTATTACAGCATGTAACCTGCTCCGTGAACATATTGCACATTGCACATATCAGGCTCAGCATCTAAGTATCAGTTAGCTGTGAAAATGTCAAAGGAGAACTTTGCCTTTAAAATTGTCCTTATTTCTTCCCTTTAAATCATATTAATAACTAAACTAGTGGTCAGGTTAAGACTTATCTCTCTATTCTCTTTCTTTCCTGCTAAATGTCTATGGAGATTCTCAGTCATCCAGATCATGGTTATCCCAAAGGTGCATTTTCAAAAGGCAACTGGACTTTGGGTTTGTTCTTACTAGATGTATGGCCTGTTAATTAGATTCAGCAATCATCTTATCTGAGGAAATCTCTTTGGATAACATTGCAAATGAATTAGTTCAGTCATCCTGTACATGAGAGCTTCCTAGCTTGTTTTCTGCACTGGATTTTGGACTCTCATTCTCAAATCTTGTATTTGTTCTTAAAACTTGGTCTTGTGCAGCCAGAATTACCTTCTCTGTCTTTTTCTTCAGCTTTTCTCTTAGCCATTGTTAAGTCTGGTTGTTATTTGCTTAACTCTTTTTGTTGTTGTTATGTGTATGTGTATGTGTGCTAACCATGTAATCCTTTTCCTCTTTTTCTGTTCTTCATTTGGTCCTTCTTGTATGCCAGTTTGGTCTCTCCATATTCTTTCTTTCTTTCTCTTCTTCACTGTCCTTCAGATATTCTTCCAATACTCTTTTTTTCCTTCAACTGTCTGGTGTTATTAATAATTCCTTTCCTATTATTTTTCCAGATTTTGGTAAGTCTAATAACCTTAAGTTTTGAAAACCCTGTTACTTGAAACTTATTGGAGACCGCTCAAACATGCATTTTCCGGGCAAGTTTGCTGGTTTCAGAACCTCAAAGACTGCAGCACATGTTCATCAACTGAAGGTCTTTCTTATATGATAAAAGCGAAGAAAATCTTTTTGTTGTGGATAAATTCTGTACTCCCTGATGCACTGGTTATGAAATGAGCTAGAATGAGTACTAAAATTTAGAATTTGAATTTAGATAAATTTACATGGTTAAAAAAAAAATATTGTATTTTGCAAGAAACAAAAAGAATAAGGCATGTGTTTATCATTGTAGAGATCAGTGCTCTGTAGTCTCCTCAACTTCCTACTCTTTCATGGGGAAGACACCATGAAGAAATTCACCTCACTGAACTTTTTCAGAGAAAGAGATGAGGGCAAACAAGAAGGCTTCCAAGTGTTATAAAGACATATAATCAAAAGTAACAATAATGGCACAGGCAAGCACTGGCCTTCAAATAGTAAAGAAAACTACACATCGCGAAGAGAAATTGGAAATAAGTTCTCATATATTCTAAGCATAAAGTATTCTTCAAGCAGCCTGGTGCTGCTTGTAAATGTGACAGGCTTTATAAACATTAAAAAGAAATGTAGAAGGGATCTTTCAGCCACCTCAAAAAACAGCATTAACTAAACACAACACAAATCATCCACCCCACAGATTTTCCTCTGGCCGAGAGACAGAATAGCTCCTGGAATTCCTTTTGGCTGCCTCCCTCCCCCCCCCCAACAAAGAAATATCAAATTTGCTTTCTCTGGGATTCTGGATGGAATTTGTGTTCAGCCTGCTCACGATCAGGCCCATTGAATTTGGTTTGGCAATTAATCATGACCAGTGATGAGTGTGCTGGTTTAGCTCAGCCCTCAAAGCTGCCTGCCAGTGGTATGTGCTATGTGGTGAGGTGAATTACTGTTGCTTCCCCTTAATGATGGTGATTGGGGTGACTCAGTGTTGAAGGCATCAGTAGCTATTTGTCTATGCCAACACCTCATGCGAAGCCTGCCACTATGAGCATTCTTGAGAGAGCGTGGATGTGTGTGAGATATTCTCCTACATAGACAATCACAAGGCATTTTCCCCCAACCCCATCTGCTGACC